>NW_026250127.1:0-159508 GCF_024043145.1 Alternaria conjuncta | reverse complement strand
TTAATTACGTAAGCAATTAGATTTACTAGGAATTTTTCTAATTTGTTAAGAAATTACAATAAGTGCAATCTTAACAAAGCTTAATAATAATAAAAAGATAATAATAACTAAGTTATTATAATCTTTATATCTTTTAGTAAATTCTTTCTATATTTTCTTATAATAAGCGTAATATATTATATAAGCAATATACTATATAGTTTAATTAGTAAATATAAGTAGAATTATAAAAGTTCTATTAAAAACTAGATTATTTACTTATTATTACTTATATCTTTAAGTAACAACTAGGTAGGCGTAATAGTATATATAATTTAGTTTTTAATATTATTAATCTTTTTACCTTTTTTTTTTGCTACTACTTAGAATTATAGTTCTAGTAAGCTATTTAAGTTGTATTATTTTTAGTTCTCTTCTTATAATTCTATAAAAAAGCTCTATACTTATAAGTAGTAATTTTATAATTATTACTCTACTACTTAGTTAGTTTTACTAACAAAGGTACTCGCTTTAAAGACTTTAGTATAAGTATATTTAAATATATAAACTTATAAAAGTTTATATATTTAATATCTAGAAGATTAAAATACATTTCTTTCTAGATACTTTTTTTAATATTTTATTACTTAAGAAGTGTTAACTAGATATACTAATCTAATTACGTTCTAAAAAATAAACTTATAGCTATAATAGCTATATTATAATTACTTATATCTATAGATATCTATAATAAGATTACTATATAGAGTTACTAACTGCGTTTTATTACTCTACTCTAAATTAACACTTTACTATAATATCTATAGATTTAGTATCTTTACTTTATAAATTAAGATAAAAGATTATATCTAAAAAGATATATGTAAAGATTATAATGACTTAGTTATTATTATCTTTTTATTATTATTAAGCTTTATTAAGATTGTACTTATTATTATTTCTTAACAAATTAGAAAAATTCCTAGTAAATCTAATTGCTTACGTAATTAAGATTTTAGTAGCTAGTTTTAATCTGCTATACTAGGAGATTCTAAAACACCTCTATTTGTCTTAGCCTAGTTAATATTAGAGTTATTACGTAATTTAATAACTCTTATCTTCTTATCTCTCTTTCTACAATTACTAAAAGATCTAGTAATAAACTAATTATTAGTTTATATAATACAACGCATAGACTAATATAATTAGTACTAGTCTAGATTATAAATCTAGAAGATAAGAAGAATTTAGCAGACTTAGATTATAAATCTAGAAATTAATAGAAATTAAGTAGATTTAATTATAAATTCTTATCTTTAGGTAGAAATAGGCAGATATTTACGCAATTATTTTATTAGCTAATTTCTATAAAAGAAATAGCAATTCTCTATAGTTATTCTTTACCTAGTAATAATATTATTACTTATTACCTATTATATATTCTACAATTACTTTATTACAATCTTTATTAGTTATACTATTTATTATAGTATTTAACTACTTTGTTCTAACAAAGCTATATTCTATTATTAGAGAATAGTTCTTATTACCTCTTTATTCTTTACACTTTATACTATTAATTCTTAAAGTTTTTTATTTTAGTATTATATAATTAAATAAAACTAGTACTAGACCTACTAGTAAATAGCTTAGATAGCTATAAGTATTATATTATACATTTTAAGTAGTAAGTGTATTATAATTTCGTAGATAGTAATTACTATAGTATTATAAGTTAAAAATATAGAGCTTATATTAAAGATTTTTATATTTAAATTTATAGTCTAATATAGTAAAGTGTTATAATATAATTACAAAAGTACCTAATTTAAAAAAAGGTTTACTATAGAGTCTAGCTCTTAGACCTAGAGGTAGAGAGTAATTCTTTATATAAAGTATATTCTATAAAGTAAGATCTATAGATATATATATTAAAAACTTAAAAACTTATTAGATAGTATATTAGTTTACTTGTAATTTCTTATAAATATAAGTAATAGATATCTTTATATAATACTATAAATAATTTAGCTCTTAACATTACGTATTTTCTTACTTAATAGAATTTAATATATAGTTTAATAGTTTTATTATAATATAAGAGTACTATAATTTATAATCTTATAATTTATATTTTTTAAAAGGTTCTCTGCTTTTAAGTAGCTAAAGAAAAAAACAAGTATTATTATAGAAGTTATAATAAAAAAAAGAGTTTAAAAGTAGTATCTATAAGTTATATAGCTAAAACATTATAGTTATATAGATAAATCTAGACTATCTATTTAACTATAGTAATATAGATATATATATAAGTAGCTTAAGTATAAATCTCTTTTAACTTTTTAGTAATTATAGTAATAAGACTAGCTAACTTTTTAAATCTAAGACTAAAGGTATTAGAAAATCTAAGCTAAAAAAAGATTTACTTTTATAAGATTAGAAGAACTTAATAAATCTTTCTAAAATACTTCTTTTACTATAATACTACTTAACAAAAGTAAATTTAATATACTAATCTAATTAGTTTTCTAGAAGTAAAGAAATAGCTATAATAATTTTATTTTTAAAGTATATATTTTAAAATTTAGTATTATAATTATAGTAATTTAACTAGTAATAAAACTTATAAAATAAAAAAGGTTTTATTAATAAAGAAACTAAGTTTAAAGCTATATAGAAGCTTTAATTATATATTATTAAAAAGATTAGTAAAAAAAACTTATAAATTTTTTAGTAAGCTTTAATATATAGTAAAGATAAGTTTTTCTAAGTAAATTACTAATTTTATAAGTATAAAAGCTAAATAAATAATTATTTTTTATTTTTTCTTAAATAAATTACAACTATTTACCTTATAATAGAGTTACTCTATTTTAGCTAAAAGCTAGAACCTAGTTCTATAAAAGTACTTATAATTATTTACTTTTACTACTACACTTTTCTTTTCTTTTTTTTCTATACTAAGTTAAAAGGTTTGTAAATTCTATTTAGTATATAAATTAAGTTATAATATTCTTTCTTATATTTACTAAACTTACTAGTACTTAATAAGTTTACTAGCCTTATTAGTAAAGTTTAAGAAAACTAAAATACGTTTTAATTATTAATAGCTAAAGTATTACTTAGTATTATAAAGCGCTTTAAGTAGTATATAAGAGCTTTTTAATTACTATAATATACTTTAGTAATAAAGTATATAAGCTAAGTATTTAGCTTTAGAGCTAGTTTAAAAGAATTATTATTATAAGTATTTTTAGTAAATATAGTATAAGTATCTCTTTTTATAGTTAATAAATAATTAATTATAGTACTACTAGCTACTTTATAGTTAGAAAATAAAATAGTAAAGTTATTAAATATACTTATAGCTAACTATATAATAGATAATTAAAAAATTAGTTTTATAAATTACTTTTAAACTTACTACTATTTTTATAATTATAATATAGCTAAAAAAGTAGAATACTTTATTAAGATATACCTAAAGTACTATTAACTATAGTTCTACTTTATAGAAAAATAATAGTTTATATACCTATATATTAAGATTAGAATAGACTAGAAAAAACGTAGTAGTAGTAGTAGTAGTAGTAGTAGTAGTAGTAGTAGTAGTAGTAGTAGTAGTAGTAGTAGTAGTAGTAGTAGTAGTAGTAGTAGTAGTAGTAGTAGTAGTAGTAGAGTTTAAATTAAACTTCTAGCTATATACTTAAAAGCTAAATAACTATATAGCTATAATTAGCTAATTATAACTACTATATAACTATAATATTATTTTATATTTTAATAAGTATAGTACTTTAAGCCTAATTTAGTTATCTTTATAGTAAAATAATATTAAAAGATATTAAAAGATGTTAAAAGACTTTAAGCTAGTTCTTTTTAGAACTACTAAATAATTTTAATATTAATTTAGTATATATTACTATAGTAATATAGTTATTTTAGCTTATAAACTTATTCTATAATTATCTATATAACTTCTCTTATACTATAACTAGAGATAACTAGAAATAATATAATATATAGTAATAGGTATAACGCTAATAGAACTAGCTATATTTATTCTCTATTAACTATAATATAACGCTATATTATTTCTCTAGTACTTAATAATAATAACTACTATTCTTAACTATAAAGCTTTATAGCTATTATAGTAGCTATTTACTTAAGTATAGTAATACTTAAGAGACTATCTATAAACTTCTTTTAATTATTATTTAATATACTATTAATATAGCTAATAATTCTATTTAAGGCTTTAATCTATAACTTTATAGTATTAGAAATAAATCTAGAATAGCCTAGTTCTATAGTTAACACTAGTCTATATATAAATATATAGATATAGATAGCGTAGGCCTCTAGTGTATCTAAAGTAATAAAATAGCTTTAATTAATATTAATAATAAGCTTAGAGTAGTAGAAGAACTTATATATATTAGTAGTAAGTTCTTTAATAGTAAGACTAGTAGAAAGAAGAATTAATAGTCTTACGCTAAGTAAATATATCTATAAAATAGTAGTAATAAATGCTTTAGAAACTTTAATAGTATTAGTAAAGTAGCTCTTTATATATTTTAAAATACTTCTTATAGCGCTTAAAACGTTAGATATTATATTATAAATAATATCTTATTCTATAGCTACTAGAATAGCTTTTAAGATAGTCTCTTTAATAGTCTCTCTTCTAGTAGATATAGAGTAGCTTAAAGTAGCTTTATATAGTAATAGTAATATAATTTAGAGAAAAGTAATTAAAGTAGATTAATAATAAAATAATTTAGTTAAGTATTAGTAAGCGTAATATAACTAGTAATAAGATTAGTTTTAAACTTATAATTATCTTAGAAACTTATAAAAGAGTTATTTAGAGTACTAGTATAGCTTTAAGTATTAGCTTTAAGTTACTACTAGCGTTTTTAATATATCTTTATAGTTCTAAAAGTTATAGAAATATAAAGAATAAAAGAAGCGCGCCTACTATAGCTTTATATCTATAGTTTTAGATATATAGAAGTAGTAGTATTTACTTATTACTTAGTACTTAGTACTTAGTATTTAGATTTATAATTTAATTACGTTATTATAATATAGGTATAACTATATAAATACTAATAATAATAATAATAATAATAACTTATCTCTTTCTTTTTCTTTCTAATACGCTCTACTAGTTACCTTACTTATCTAAGTTTAATACCTACGCCTAACTCTTAATTTCTATCTATTAATATATTCTTCTTTAGCTTTAGTAACTTATTATAAAAAGCGCGCGCTTTAGTTAGTTAATATAATTTATATATAGTAGTATATAGAAGCTATACTATTAAATTATTATAAAAAAGGCTAGAAAGTAAAGAAACTACTTAAGCTATATACTAGTAATACTATTATTAGCTATATACTTAAAGAACTTTTTCTTCTAGTTTAAAAATACTTAGCTTTTAATACTTACTTTTATAAGTATACTATATAAATTACTTTTTTTATAATAAAAGTATACTAATTTAACTTAGTCTTAACTATTAAGAAGTTTAGCTTATTTTTTAATAATTAGTAGTATACGTAAAAGCTTATTCTTAGTAATATAGCTAATAATTAACTTTAAGAAGTTACTTATAGTACTAAGATAGTAGAAGTTTAGTATTAGTTTATTATATAAGCTAAGCTTATAGAATAGCTATACTAGCTAAGTATATAGTATATATATATTATTATTAATAAAGTTCTTAAAGCGTATTATAGAAAGTAGTAGTGTATTTATATATTAATTATAGTAGTTATTTATTAATATTTAGTATTATTATATTATTATTTTAAATTAATAAAAAAAAAAAAAAGAAAAAGAAAAGTTATATAGAATTTAGAAGAGATAGAAAGTAGTATAAAAGAGCTAGAAAATAGCGTAAAATATATAGATATCTCTCTTTATAAATACTTATTTACTTAGTAAGCTATTATATACTTTTATAATATATACTAGTACTTACTTTTTAATATTATATTATTATAACTCTAAGTCTCTTACTTACTACTCTTTTCTTCTACTTTCTTTTACTTCTACGCGTTCTATTATAATAACACTAATTAGACTTCTATCTACTTTAGTTTAATAATATATTATATAATAGCTTTTACCTAACGTTTAAGAGCTAAATTTAAGATTAAGATAATTATATAAAGATAGTGTAAGGCTATATATATAATTACTAGGTTATTAAGTTAATCTAGAACTAAGTAGAATAATCTATAAAGTATATATAAGCCTTTTTACTTATATTACTACTATAGTTATAAAATAAAGTTTTAAAGTTTCTTTTTAACTTATAGCTCTTTTAAACTAGCTTAGAGGTTTAAATTACTACTATTACTATATATAAAAAACTAATCTTTCTTACTATAATTTTATTAATTAAAAGTATATAGTAAAGTACTAATTATAGCTATAAATATATAGAATAAAAATAGAATAGTAGTATACTTATAGAAGTAAAAGCTTAGAACTCTAAATAAAAAAAAAAAAAAAAAAAGCGCGCTTTTACTAAGATTTTAGTATATATATTCTAACTATAAAGCTTTAGAATATATTACTTTATTAGTTATAAGCTAATAAGTATATATAATTATATTATAATTCTTTTATAAAGTATTTAGTATTTATAGAATAGCTTTTTAGCTAGTCTAAAAAATTTAGAAGCTTTAACTACTTTAAAGATAGTAGTACTAAAGCCTAAGCTTTAGCTTACTTAATACTATACTTTTAAAAGTAGATAAAAGATTTAGTTATATATTTTTTAGAGTACTAGTAATAGTCTTTACTTTTTTAGAATTAGTAGCTTTTTAAGCTATAAGTATTACTACTTAAAATTTAAATTTCTACTTAATAATTTTAATAAGTATAATAAATATAGCTAAAAGATAATAAAAACTTTTATAAAAATAAAATAACTTAATAATTTTCTTTTATATATCTTCTTTTTAATAAAATCTTACTCTAACTATTTATATCTTAAATTTATAGTATAAAAGCTCTATAACTCTCTAATATACTTTTTATTGTAGCTAGAGACAATTAACAATTAGAGATAATTAAGTATATTGTAATTAATCTACTTCTAAAGAAAGTTAAGATAAAATCCCTAGCTATATACCTAAGAGCTAAGCAATTACGTGTCTACGATTAAGCGATTACAACTGCTCTCTAACTTCGACACTTTTTAGTATAATGTTAGTGTGTTAACTTTTATTTAGCGCTTCTTCTTTCTTATAGAGGCTTCTTTTATACTTAGCTATTAACTACAACTCTTCTAAAACTAAGCTAGGCTCCCGAAACGGAGGGAGGACTGTACGACGCAGTCTTTGAATACCTCGGTGACACGGCGTTGAGCGTGATGTCATGAGCGGTCCGTTAGCTCTTCTCTGCCTAGCGCCCCGTTGCCGAGTCCGCGGAACGTAATGCTTCGCACCACTTGACAAGGCTTGGTCTGCCGCTCTGCCTACCGTCCACCAACCAGCGTGACCCAGGCCTTCGGATAGCAGCGCTCATCGTACAACGACCCGTCTTCTGCTCAGCCGTTGCAGCAAATGTGGAGACATATGCGGAGAAATCTGGGGATACGCTGCCTGAGACGGGCGACATGACTCGGTTTGTTCGAGACATGACGACGACAGGGTGTGAGATCTGAGCCGTGTGCCGTCTCCTGTCAATCAAAGCCATCTCCGTGTTGCGATATAGCTATCATGCCGCGGCTCAGGAAGATGTCATCTCCAATCTGCTCTCACAGCCAGCTGCCATCTCGTCCTGCGCCCACAACTTAACGACATCTACACAAACAGCCACCTTCCATCATGTCAGAGACGGCAAAGATAGATCACGAGATGACTGAGCATAACGGCATGAACATCGCAAGCAATGGTGCGCCGTTGAGTCGCCAGGTCACTGTCGCTCTCTCGCCCGAGCAGTATGAGCGTCTCTTCTTCCAGCCATCCGCACCCCGTCGTGGAGATCTCGCAAAGCGGTTCGCCAACCCAACGCTCCTTGGGCTCATCGGATTCTTGGTTCCATATACTTCAACTATCCTCATTTTGTGCGGGTTCCAAGGGGCCGTCGCGCCGCAGAGCTTGGTCGGCATCAGCGCCGACTACTACTTTTTTGGAGCGTTAGCCATGAATCTCGCTGGCATCGCCGAGTTTATCCTGGGTAACAGTACGGTTTGCCTTTGTCTATAGGCGCCCTTCTATTGGTATTGACTTCTTGCAGCGTTTCCCTTCGCGGTCTTCATCATCTATGGTAGCCATTGGGGCAGTTTGGCGTACCAGCAAGACCCCATACACCAAACGACCTCCGCATTCGGTGAGCTTGGAGGCGCGGAAGGCGCAGCCTACAATGCGTCCCAAGGCTTCCATAACGTTTCTATGTCAGTAATCCCGGCTCTTGTATGCTGGAGTGCAGTCTCTAATGAATGTGCAGGGTGCTCGCCAGCTTCGTCTTCTTGATCGGTACCCTTCGCGTGAACCTCTTCTTCACGTTTACATTCTTTGGGCTCGTCATGCTATTCGGCTTTATCGCTGCCGCAGACTTCTCCATTGCTTCCGCCACGACAGCAGCCGATATTGAACATATCAACACGTTGTTGCGATGCGCAGGAGGATTCGGGTTTCTAGGCTTGATCTCTGGCTGGTACCTCGCCATTCTTACCGCTTGCGAAGCCGTGGGAATCCCTTGCCCGCTGCCCGTCTTCGATTTGAGCACCAAGGTCTTCCCGGATAAGCCCAAGAACAGCCAAGCTAGTTAAAGCAATGGTTAAATGGGTTACAGCCGTTGTGTGTGGGACGCGGGAAGAAGCCACTCTGCTAGCCAGCTATCCGTGGACGCGTCGCGTTTTTTTACGTACCGCGAAATGACCAGTCGCTTAAACTTTACCGAGGTACTACCGCTGCTGTAAATCCATGCGAAGTGATGTAATATGACATGCGCATTATGTTCCGTTGAGCCCGGTGGCTGAATATCGTTTATTATCGCGGGTCGATCGAGAGAAAGCATCATGCAGATCCGGGGCTCGTATACGCGGGCACGCGGGGTAGCACGGTCAACCCTCACTATGGCTTCACGGGAGAGTAGAATAGCGCGTCTTTGAGTTCATACCCGGCTCAATTCACATCTTGGCTGCATGATGGTCTTGGGTGTCTTGAGTCGTGAAAGTAATAAAGAGGCGGCTGCCTCAACGTGACAATACCGTCTGGCAGCGGTAGTATACGCATCGTAGCCATGATGCATTCCGCCTCGTCTCTCCTTCTTCTTGGCGCGACTTTGTTGTCGACCACCTACGCTATCGGTCCCGATTGTGTCAATGGTCCATTGAAAGACAACAAGATCTGCGATGTCGATGCCGCGCCCACGGAACGGGCAATGGCCCTCGTTGCGGCTATGGAAAACGAAGAGAAGCTCGACAACTTGATGAGGTAGGCGTCCATTGCGATTAGCTCATTTCAGTAAACTCATTTTCGCAGTAAATCGAGGGGTGTAGCGCGACTGGGCCTTCCTGCGTACAACTGGTGGGGTGAGGCATTGCACGGTGTAGCAGGAGCCCCGGGAATCAACTTCACCGAACCATTCACGAACGCTACCTCTTTCCCCATGCCATTGCTCATGTCAGCTGCATTCGACGACGACCTCATCTTCAAGATCGCTAACATCATCGGAAATGAGGCGCGTGCATTCGGCAATGGAGGTGTGGCCCCAGTCGACTACTGGACTCCAGACATCAACCCGTTCCGTGATCCTCGCTGGGGTCGAGGCTCGGAGACGCCAGGCGAAGACATTCTGCGCATCAAGGGCTACACAAAGAGTCTGCTCGCTGGACTAGAGGGCGATCAAGCTCAGAGGAAGATCATCGCGACATGCAAGCACTACGTTGGCTACGACATGGAGGCTTGGGGCGGCGTCGATCGCCACAACTTTGACGCCAAAATCACAATGCAGGATCTTGCGGAGTACTACATGCCGCCTTTCCAGCAATGCGCGCGAGACTCCAAAGTCGGCTCGTTCATGTGCTCGTACAACGCTGTCAACGGGGTCCCTACATGCGCCGATACGTACGTTCTACAAACCATCTTGCGCGACCACTGGAACTGGACAGAAAGCAACAACTACATCACCAGTGATTGTGAGGCTGTCGCTGACATTTCCGAGAACCACAACTACACAGATACGCTCGCCGAAGGTACAGCAGTCGCCTTCATCGCCGGCATGGACAACAGCTGCGAGTACGAAGGATCTTCTGATATCCCTGGAGCTTGGAGTCAAGGACTCTTGAACGTCACCGTTATTGACAGGGCGCTCATGCGGCAGTACGAGGGTCTCGTTCGTGCTGGCTACTTTGACGGTGCTGGAGCTATATACGCAGACCTAGGAATCGATGATGTGAACACACCGGAGGCACAGCAACTTTCTCTCCAAGTCGCATCAGAAGGTCTCGTTATGCTGAAGAATGACCACACGCTCCCTCTTGCTCTCTCCAATGGGTCTAATGTCGCCATGATCGGATTCTGGGCCAATGACTCGTCGAAGTTGTCCGGTATCTACAGCGGCCCTGCTCCCTACCTGCGTACTCCAGTGTGGGCCGGTGAACAGCTCGGCTTGAACATGTCTATTGCCACTGGCCCTGTTTTGCAGAACTCCAGTGCCCGCGATAACTGGACAACGAATGCGCTCAATGCGGCAGAAGGCTCTGACTACATCGTCTACTTTGGTGGTCTGGACACTTCAGCAGCGGCAGAAGGCTTCGATCGTACCGACATCAGCTGGCCTAGTGCACAAGTCGAACTCATCACTAAGCTTGCTCAGCTTGGAAAGCCGCTTGTGGTTGTTGTGTTGGGCGACATGGTCGACAACTCTCCCCTACTGTCGATGGAAGGCGTCAACTCCGTCATCTGGGCTAATTGGCCCGGTCAAGATGGTGGACTGGCCGTTATGAATGTTATCACTGGCGCGCATGCAGTCGCTGGTCGTTTACCAATCACGCAATACCCCGCAAGCTACACCAACCTCTCGATGCTGAACATGAACCTGCGCCCCGGTGCCATTAGTCCAGGTCGCACCTACCGTTGGTACGACCAGTCTGTGCAGCCTTTCGGCTTCGGCTTGCATTACACTACCTTTGCTGCGAACTTCAGCAGCAGCGAAGGACTCACCTACGACATCCAGGATATCATGAGCGATTGTTCGCAGATGTATCCTGATCTGTGCGACGTTGCGCCACTGGAGATTGGTGTGACCAATAAGGGTAATGTGACTTCCGATTTCGTCGCTCTAGCTTTCATCAAGGGCGAGGCTGGACCAAAGCCATACCCGCTCAAGACACTGGTCTCATACGCGCGATTGAGGGACATTACTGGTGGTCAGACGAAGATGGCATCACTCCCTCTCACGCTTGGGACGCTGGCGCGGGTCGACCAAATGGGCAACACGGTCGTGTATCCGGGAGAGTACACACTGCTTCTTGACGAGCCTATGCAGGCGGAGCTGAAGCTCACGATAACGGGTGAAGAGACCGTGCTGGACAAGTGGCCTCAGCCGCCGGCGTCTTCGTAGGCGATGAGAGTAACACCGCTATCGTGTTAGATGAATTTCAGACACCTTTGCAGCCTCGCGTATTGCCGACTCCTCCTGTGTGCGATGTTCTTCATGCTGATGAACAGTGATCGAAGGTCTTATGCTCGAGATCTGTCACCAATTGCGTTTATGCGGTAGATGCTTAGCTGGTAAAGACAACGCCTTCGGCTCGAGTTATTGCCTAGGTAATAATTGTGGAGTTTCTTCCTAGGCACAAAGTACTTTATACCTAGGTAAGAAGCATTATAGTTTATGCCTAGGTATAAATGTTTTTACCTAAGTGAAAGGTTATATATACTTATATTATAGTATTTTCTTAGGTAAAAACGCTAATACCTAAGCAGAAGAGGTTATACCTAAGCAGAAAGGTTTGTACCTAAGCAGGAAGGTTTGTTTCTAAGAGGAAGAGTTTATACCTATGTAGAAAGGTTTATACCTTGGTGAAAAGTAGTTTATACTTGGGTTAAAACGTTTGCACCTAGGCAAAAACCGCGACTACGCACTGATCGTCTGCTGCGCCGCTCATGCTCAACAAACGGCGCGTGCGGCATGTGCCTCCTGAGTGCATACAGTCACATGATTTGGTGGCGTAGCTTTCGTGACGCAGAAGCCTGCAGAATCTCGCTATTGTTGCAACACCGTCCTCCCCAAAACCTATCTCATATCGCGATCCACAGTCGACGTCGCAGGGCAGCCTCAATACCAGACTTTGACGGAGACAGCCACACCACTCCAAGTGCCCATGGACAAGTCTCGCGTGGACAGCCAAGTCTACGACGGAGACTTCAAGGTCGACGAGAACGTTCTCCTTAAGTTCCCAAGGGGTACAAAGATCATTTCTGCGCACCGCTTTGGAGTATCATCCTGGACCCTGACCGCCCGAATACATCTTCTATCGCCCGACGGTACCGAGGAACGCTACTTTCTGAAGTCGGCTTCCGAGGCTCATGGTCGTACCTTGATTGAAGGCGAATTCAACGCCATGTCGGAGTTGTACAAGTGGGCACCGTATCTCGTACCCAAGCCGCACTCGTGGGGACGATACCGAGATGACGAACCGGAGGCATACTTCTTCCTTTCACAGTATATCGACATGAGCGACAAAATGCCTGATCCTGATCAGCTGTGTGAGAAGCTGGCTCGTCTTCATCGCGAAAGCACCTCGCCTACTGGTCAATACGGATTCCATGTAACGACATGCCAGGGCCGCGCCACTCAGTCTGTAGCATGGGAGAGGGACTGGACGGTGCTCTTCATCAAACTCCTGCAACATGTCATCGATGTTGACTTCGAGTTGAACGGAGCTTGGAATGAGCTCGACAAGGCCGAGAAGCGGCTCATTCACTTTGTGATTCCGAGACTGCTTGGAGCCCTAACAACGGAAGGTCGGAAGATCAAGCCAAGCCTGATCCACGGTGATCTCTGGGAAGGCAACATCGGTACAGCCATTGACAGTAGTGATGTGCTTCTTTTTGACTCTGCTGCGTTCTACGCCCATAACGAGCTAGAAGTGGCGGATTGGAGACCTTACTACAACAAGATCAGCAACAAGGTATACCTGGAAACCTATTTGAGGTACCAAGAGCCTAGCGAGCCGAAAGAGGAGTGGGACGATCGGAATCGACTCTACAGTGTCTACTGGAATGTCATCTACTCGGTCAACCACGTTGCCCAGGGTAAAGCGATTCGCCAAGTGTAAGTCGAGCGGGAAGTTATAAGGCATAGCTAACACACTAAAAGCGCCTACAACGATATGCTCTTTCTCATCGACAGATACGCGCCTTTTCCAGAAGGCGAGAGACCTCCAACACTACAAGAGGCTGAGATGGCTTCTCTGTCATCTGAGCGGGATCATACTGTGTAGGGCGAGCTGCTTGGAGTGGTTTGAATGCTAGCATAGAGAAATTGTATTACGACCTGCTCTCATATAAAACCATCCTGAAGCTTATCAGTGATGCTTCAGTTTCCAGCCTTGGTCGACATCGATGCAATCGGTCCAGAGACCAGGGAGCCATTCTGAGTTACGCGACCGCTGCGTACTTGTCTCCAGTATATGCCCTTCCATTGTAGCAGGGCGACGCACAGTGCCGACAGTATGCCACTCCACAGGCCTAGAGCCGTAAAGTACCATCCTCTACCAGCTGCGTTCAGCAATGGTTGTAAGACCGCAACTCCCGTCGCGGCCATAGCACAACGTGTAATGCTCGTAGCAGCTGCAGCAGTACTTAGGCTTTAGGGGAAAGAATCCACTAGCAAGGTGCTAAATGTCGTGTAGCCGTAGCAACCCCAGAAACCTTGCAAAAACTGTAGGATCAATAGTATAGCCAGGTAAGCGTGATATTGGACAGTCCATCCATAGCCAATCATGGTCGCTGTCGATATCATTAGCATGGCGTAGCTGTATCTTGTCCTTGCACGCTCGATTGGGAACTTCAGAAGGTCATCACCAGATACCTCATCGATGGTCCAGTCGATGCTGCGAGCAATGGCACGGTAATTGTAATCCATCATCTTTCCGGTGAAGTAAGCTCCGGCGATGGTGCCAATACCACGCGGCAGATACGACAAGCCAATGTAAAGCTCATTCCAATGATATATGTCTTTGTAGATGTCTGGGCCCGCTGCAACGAAGGAGTAGTCCACTGTGTAGAACGATCCGTGAACCCATAAGGTGAGAAAGGTGTCCCTATAGAAGATGATGCGAAAGCAGGCGAGCAAGTTAGACAGTCCGTACTTCCGCTTAGTCGTCTGGCATGGAGCTGCCGCTGATGACACTGGAGTCGCACCCTCTTCATTCAGTCTCTTTGCTGCTTTTACCTTCATTCGTTCTCGTAAAATGCCTACCCAGCTGTATTGCCACCACTTGTATCCAGACTTGTCACTGCAATTGCCGACCATGTTTCGAGCTGTCTCGGGGAGGAGCGCGCCCACGCCGATGAGCAAGACTCCGCCGACAATGAACAGGGCCCAGAATACCCAATTGATGTTTCCACTCGTGTAAGCCACTACGCCTCCTACGACTGGACCTACACAAGTGCCCAGATTCATGGCCATGCTGATGGGGCCTAGCATCTGTCCTCGTTCGCTCGGTACACAGACGTCTGCAACAACGCCAAAGCTGATGGCGTACGCTGCGCTTGCTCCAAGACTCTGTATCGCACGCAGAACTAAGAGGACAGCATAGTTGCGCTCGTTGAGAGCTAGTCCCAAGTTGCCGATGACGTACAGGGCCAGAGTGGCCAGGAAGTAGGGTCGCCGGCCATGAACATCAGATAGTGGTCCGAATATGACGGGTGAAATGGCCTGGAAGATGATGTAAAGAGTGATTGTAAGGTTGATAGCCTGCGCTGTGGTACCGAACTGTGTGCGCAGTAAGGGAAGAAGTGGAAAGTAGATGGTGGCCGTCAAGGGTGACGTGATGGCTGCCAAACCGAGAAGCGGTCGTAGTTGCCGCCGCTGCGACTGCGTGAAGGATGTGTATTCGAGCGGGCTTGGTGCAGGCGCGTCGTCGCACCTGCATTCTTCAGCATCTTTACCCAGTTCTGCATCGCCGAGTCGCGTTGGGGGTGAGGCAGTAATCTCTCCGGACATGACGCCGAGCTGGTGCTTGGGCGAGGCTGGTCGCGCGATGTCCGGCGGGGTAATGCTTCCGACTGACGGCTTCCGGCTCGCGGCCATAGCTCGTCACGCGTGCGCCGGCAAACCTCCACCTTCTCCTCACCCAACCCCAGAATACAAACCCCCCATCCCTGTACGCGCATCTCGTACAGCTGTCGATCACTCCCTTGAGCTGGTGCGCTATGTCAAACGGTGCAGGCCAAGACGTGCAACATGATGCATCGCGACCAATTCCTCCGTCGCCCGCCCCCGTAGCCAGGAAACGCTGCCTGCTGTGAGGTCATCCAGTATGCAGCACAGCGACCACCGGATATTATGAGTTCGTGATGGACGATTGAAAACGAGTGCGCAAGCTGGCAGTTCTCACCATCAAGCTCGCATCGCAATGGCTACCCCAATCTTGCTTTCGGCATGCCTTGCCCTACAAGCAGTAGCCAAAACCGTCAGATCACCCACACCTCCTATGGGATGGAACTCTTACAACACTTGGAACTGCTTGCCCTCTGAGGAGAAGATTCACGAGAGCGCCCACGGCCTCATCGACCTCGGTCTTAGCAACGCTGGCTACAATTTCGTTACAGTCGACTGTGGCTGGAACGCCCATGATCGAGATGAAGAGGGTAGACTTCAATGGAACGAGACCCTTTTCCCATCTGGTGGCAAGGCACTTGGGGTTTATCTCCATGACCTAGGACTGGACTTTGGTCTTTACTCTGGCGCTGGGTATCTACAGTGCGGGTCAGAATCGTTACCTGCGAGTCTGGGGTACGAACAACTAGATGCGGAGAGTTTCGCTGAGTGGGGCGGAGATAGCCTTAAGTATGATCACAAGCCTCCTCAATACGCTTTCGCCCTTGCTAACGTTATGCAGGTACGACAACTGCTACTCTACTTCCAACACCACGATGGTCGACTCTAGCTCCGCAGAAGCTCAATCACCAGCACGTTTCCAACACATGGCGGCCGAATTAGATGCGGTAGACCGCGACATACACTACTACGTCTGCCAGTGGGGAATTGGCACTGACGTCGGTGACTGGGCTGCTGAGGTTGGCAACACCTGGCGAATCAGCAACGACATCTACAATGGCTGGCGCAGCATCTGGCGCATCACCAATCAGGTCGTCCCATACTTCAGGCATACCACTGCTGGTGCATTTGCAGACATGGACATGCTGACGTAAGTAGAATGAGCTGTATCTGGAGTCGTCAACTGACAAGTCTAGCGTGGGCCTGAATGCCCTTTCTGAAGAGGAAGAGCGCTTCCACTTTGGCATGTGGGCTATCAACAAGTCTCCTCTCATCATCGGCGCCGCCCTCGATCCCGAACGTATTAGTCAGAGCTCGTTAGACATCCTCTCGAACAAGGAAGTCATTGCCATCAATCAAGACCCACTTGCTCAGCAAGCCATGTTGGTCCGTCGCGATACTGAGAACGAGTGGGATATCTGGATGGGAAAACTCTCGGGATCTAAGCAGGTGTTGGGAGTCGCGAATTGGAAGAACGACTCCCAAGCCGTGGACTTCGATCTAGCAACACTGGGCATAGCTTCGGCTGATGTGCGCGATGTCTGGGCTGCGAAGGATCTTGGTACTTTGTCTGGTGCCCAGACGGCTGACTTGGCCGGTCATGAGCTGCGACTATGGGTTCTATCCAACATCGTCGCAGCCGCCCCTCTCACCTCCGGCTCGTACCATTCCGTTGCTAATGCGTCGCTTTCCGGACCAGCACACAACTTCTCCTGCGCGTCCGGCGCATGCCTTCCCACTGGCTCGAAGATTGAGTACATCGGCCGCGCCAGCAGCGTCATGTTTGCCAACGTCAGCTCTCAGTCCACTGGCAAGAACCTCATGGGTATCGACTTCGTCAACTACCACTATGCATTTACCACTGCATGGGAATGGGGCGACAACACACGTAACATGACCATCGCAGTCAATGGTGCTGAGGCGAAGCGATGGGCCTTCCCTCTCTCTGGTGGTGATTGGGAGGAAAGTCTGCGACTGCAGATAGAGCTCGACGGCTTTGTGGAAGGTACAGAGAACATGATTGAGTTCCGAGGGTACGGAGACAGTTTTGGGCCGGATCTTGTCGGCTTCAAGATCCTGAACAGCGCTTAGAGTTTCCGCTTGGGTAAATACTTTTTGTTTTCGTAGAATCCATGTGATTTTTACCTAGGTATAATCTACATGCTTTCTACTTGAATATAAACTATAATTTCTACTTAGGTATAAACTATGCTTTGTACTTAGGTATAAACTATTCTTCGTACTTAGGTATAAACTACATGCTTTTCACTTAGGTATAAACTATGTTTTCTACTTAGGTATAAACTACGCTTTTTACGTAGGTATAAACTATTAAGGTGTACTTTCTACTTAGGTATATATTATGCTTTCTTTCTAGGTACAAAGCATACACGTTTTACCCAGCTCTGTCGTTTTTACCCAAGTCTGTCGTTTTTACCCAACCCTTTACTTCTTACCCATCTCTGTCGTTCTTACCCAACCCTGTACTTTATACCTAACTTCGTACTTTTTACCCAACTCTGTACTTTCCACCTAACGCTGCGAGTCTGCGGAAGAGGTAGATGCGAGGGGAGGTGACGCAGGCGCATCGTCGCGGCGGGATAAATCGGCCTCTGGTGTACATCCGTAAGTATGGCCGTGCCTACGCTTGTGTTGAACGAAGGAAGCTCCGTAGTCGTTGATCAGCGTTTCACCCAAGCATCTTGAGGGGCAGGTACCCCGCATGTGTTTACCCGCGGGTGAACAACCACCGAACGTCCATCATTTAGCTGTCACATCGGTCAGGCTCATCGTTAGTCTACAACTAACGGACAACATGACGCCTATTCCGCACACCTCATCGCCGCTAACCACGGGCTGGACGTTCAAGCAGGGCGACCGTTCCTCGACCAACGAGTACCTACCGGCCTGCGATGCACCAACTGAAATCTATCGCGACTTACTCAAGCACGACAAGATTCCAGACCCCTTTCATGATCTCAATGAGCTAGCAGTGCGTTGGGTTGGCGATGAGACATGGACATACCGCACGACCTTCGCTGCGCCTTCCGACTATGGAAAGGCGAACGCGGCCACCACTCTTCGGTTCGAAGGTCTCGACACCTTTGCTTCCGTTTACCTGAACGACGAGATGATTTTGGAGTCTGACAACATGTTCATCGAGCATCAGATCGACGTTTCAGGCAAGCTTCAGGCTGAGGACAACGTGCTGGAAATCGTCTTCGAGTCAGCGCGCAAGAAGGGTCTGGAAGCAGTAGAACAACATCCAGAACATCCCTTCATCGTGCACCAAACAGAGATCTCGCGGGGGCCGGTGCGCAAAGCGCAATACCATTGGGGATGGGATTGGGGCCCTATCCTCATGACATGTGGACCTTGGAAGCCAGTATCGATTGAGACGTGGGAATGCCGCCTATCAGCCCTAAATGTGCAGTACGAACTGTCGCAGGACCTCAAGTCAGCGAAATTGAAGATGAGCGTTGAATGGGAGGGCAAGACTACGGGTATATTATTCATGGTCTCAAAGGACGGAGAAGACATTGACGGTATTCGCACCACCATCAATGATCGCAAGAGTCCCCTGGAAAGTACTATTACCATGGATGATATCGAGCTCTGGTGGCCTCGAGGCTATGGGCAACAAAGTCTTTACAGCATTAGAGCAGAAGCCATTGTGCAGGGTGTCCCGAATCCCATCCACCTCATATCTCAGCAGTTTGGCTTCCGCCGCACTGAGCTTATCAAAGAGCCAGACTCACACGGCACTTCTTTCTACTTCCGCATCAACGATGTCGACATCTTTTGCGGAGGCTCGTGTTGGATACCCGCTGACTCGTTTCTCACACGGCTCAAACCCAAGGACTACCGCGAGTGGGTGAAACTCGCAGCCGACGGCAATCAAACCATGCTGAGGATCTGGGGAGGCGGTATGTACGAAGCGGATGCGCTATACGATGCCGCGGATGAATTTGGCGTGTTGATATGGCAAGACTTCATGTTCGCATGTGCCAACTACCCAACCTACCCCGAGTACTTGAAAAGTGTGGAGATCGAAGCAAGACAGAATGTTAGACGACTGAGAAACCACCCCAGCCTAGTGGTGTGGGCAGGGAACAACGAGGACTACCAAATCGTCGAGCGATACAAACTACAGTATGACCCTGACGACAAGAATCCGGAATCCTGGCTAAAGACCGACTTCCCAGCTCGTTACATCTACGAGCATCTTCTGCCAAGGGTAGTGGAAGAAGAATGTCCAAATATACCCTACCACCCCAGCTCACCCTTCGGCGATGGCAAGTCGACGGTCTTGGGAGTGGATCCTACAATCGGTGATGTCCACCAGTGGAACATGTGGCACGGTACCATGGAGCCATACCAACGACTGCCAGATATGGGCGGTCGCTTCGTATCCGAGTTTGGCATGGAAGCATATCCTCATACCTCCACACTGAAGATGTGCATCAATCACCCGAACGACCTCCATCCTGGCTCGATGGCCATGGACTTCCGCAATAAAGCCATTGGTCATGAGCGACGTCTCGTCAGCTACGTGTCTGAGAACTTCCGGGTGCAGTACTTACTGAAAGGGTATACGCATCTTACCCAGGTGATGCAAGCGGATGCGATGTCGTGGGCTTACAAGTCCTGGCGCCGCCAATGGGGGTCAGCCGGTGATCGCAAATGCGGAGGTGCGCTGGTCTGGCAGTTGAACGATTGTTGGCCGACGATGTCATGGGCTGTAGTAGATTACTACAAGGTGCCAAAGCCAGCTTACTATGCCATCAAGCGCGCGATGCAGCCTATTACCGTTGGTGTACAACGCAAGTACAACAGTTGGACTATGCGTCCGGCTGATCGACTGTGGCAGCGTGATACTGGACACATCGATATGCAAAAGCTGTGGCAGGACGTCGAATACGACCTCTGGGTCTCTAACAGTACGCTGATGGAGGCCGAAGTGGATGTTGCGATACGTTACATCTCAATCGGCACAGGAAAGGACATCAGCACTGAAGAGCACAAGAAGATGCGCATTGCGGCCAATGGAACAACCGAGATACTCACTGACCATGTCGTCAAGGTCGATGATCCACAAGAGCCGGGTGGACCTTTTCGCACATCGAGGGCCGACCCTTTCGTTATCCACGTGTCGCTATACAAGGATGGCAAGCTTCTCGCTAGCGACGTGTCCTGGCCAGAGCCCATCAAGTATCTCACTTTTGAGAATCCAGGCGTACATGTGCGCTACTCGGAAGATAAGCAGACAGTGTTCGTTTCCTCAGCGAAGCCAGTCAAGGGCTTCGTGTTCGAGGAGGACACTGAACGCCGTCTTAGTGATAACGGGTTTGACCTAGTACCTGGGGAGACGAAAGAAGTGCATGTGGATGGTTTTGCAACAACGCTGAGGTGGAGATATGTTGAGATGTGAAAGCTATGATCTGGTCCATTGTACTTCAGTTCAGCTAGTCCCTCATGATGCATCCCAAAAGCTGTCTTCGGAATCACTGTCTTCATCTGCAGAATCAACAGGTCTCTCACTGACTTTCCAGAATGCTGTTGGTCCGGCTGGGCCATGACTGAATCGTGTACGAAGTTAGCGCACATTTCACGGCATTTTGTACATCGATACCACTTACGCGTCAAAGTCCTTGTCAAACCACGTTCCTACCACACCGCGTGGGCAGCGTAACCCACCAACCTGAATGCCATCGCTGCGCCATCGCTCCTCACCGCTGTCGCAAAGTCAGTAATACTCTGCTCATTATAGTTCCACAACCCTCTGTACTTACCCTTGGAATACCGAGATGGTCTGCCAGCGAACCTCTCCTTCCGGTGTCAGGCTAACGCTACCGCGAATACCAGAGTTGGCATTTGGATCCCAATGCGCATCTACGGACTTCGATTTGCCTCTGAAATGCACAATGGGTAGCTTTGAGTTGTCGAAAGGCCCCGGTGCTGTGACATCGGTGATACGCAAATCCATGATGATGTGTCTGATGGCTTCGTCGGTGTTCAAAGCATCTCTAGGCTCGTCGGAAGGAACTTTCATCGCCTCGGTGCTAAAGTTGTAATGGTACAAGTCGTTGTAATCGAGGAAACATACGATCTAAATGTCGTTAGAGAGAGTTTGAGTGCCCGAGCGAACCAAACCTACACGTGACCAGATACCCTCCACTCCGTATGGATCCTTCATGTTGAGGGAAATGTCCGGTTGCTGTACCAACGCCATATAGTTCCGTCCGGTACCCATCTGATGAGCGTCTCCCGGAATCAAACCATCAAGTGGAGCGAACCATGGTGGCCGGAGTTTATTCGATACGGTATGCGTGCAGTAGCAGGAGTTATAGCCGATGACAATCATGATGCTTTCGATCATCTCCCAATCCACTCGCATGGTGCCATCGTCACGGAAAGGACCCCACTCGTTATTATCGGTGTAGTTTCGTAGGTCGTATACACGCGATCTGGCATACGGGTTTGTTGAGAGATCTCTTCTTCCAGCGTTAGATGGTGGGAAGCCGAACAAGCTATGCAGTTTTGCGCTGAGTTGTCGGCTCTCTTCATCCCCGGCTGGCCTCTGCTTTCCTGTACCGGCACGGTCGAAAAGCGAGGAGCGACACATGAAAGCATCGTGATTCTGTGCGATACGCTGGAACTGGTCGGTCACTAAGCGCTTGTTGTGAGTCACGCCATAATCATCAAGTGACATCGTGGCGATCAGCTCGTCGACGGTCGTTGCAACGAATGTAAACTCTTCTCTCTACTACTTCTTAGCAAAATGAGCTGTTCATAACAACTGGAAACATGCCTTGAGATCATTGTTGGCAGAATCGAGGATCTTTTGACTTCTCACAACCCTCTGCATCGCTCCTACCCATTCTGGCTCAGGATCGGCCGGTCTTCGGCGTCGAGGGTCGTCCTACCACAGTATTAGTCTCCTCAACGTACGAAGTAAGCAAAAGATATCGCATACGAAGTGCTTCAGGTACAGAGTTTTGTAAAGCCGCTTGTTCTCCTTGATGAATTGGTTGAAGCCTCTGGACGTTTGTGCACATGCCGCCAGATCGTGAGGCTCTATCTCCTCGAGAATTCCGATCAGTACATCATAACACAGATCCAGTAGTTCTATCATGGCTGTTTTCGAAGGGTTTGAACGCTCAAAGCAGTTGGTAGCGAAGGTGGAAAGCGGAGACAAATCAAGGGTCCAAGTGGTGACGATGTGGGGTCCGGAGATAAAGCCTATCCCCGTATAGTTCGCAGCGGGCTGGCGCCACTCTAATAATCCCTCGGTCTCTGAGGATTGCGCGTTACTTGGTGCTTGCTGAGATGCTTGTGTAACATGAGAATGTCTGTGTAACAAAAGGAGACGCCACTGTCTGGAGCGACAGGCTGGACACCTGCAAACGTCACAACGGGCGCTAGCGCACCTTTTTAGTCAGCAGGTAGCCGGAACGCCGAAATCCATCAGTTTCTGCCGACTCTCCAACTGATATTACGCATCATGCAATTTGTCAGGACGCAGCTAAAGTTGCACAAGAGAGGTCACAACATCACCCGAGAGGAAGACATGTTGAACATGAAAGCAATGCAATTGGGGTATCTAGGACAAGCAAACTACCACTCTAATCGATCATCACACGTCAACCGTACATCCCACCTGTCGTCTCCCTTCCACACCTCACCACCCTTGTTGTTCTTGGCGACTATCCGCCTAAGATCGCTAATCATACCACCGGGTCCCGAAGCGAACACCTCGGTGCCTCCTCGTACAGTGCCAGCAACGAACTCTGACACTATAGTATCTAGGTCAGGCCTGGCTTGGATGTGGTTGAGGCCCAAGTCCGACTTTGCGACACCATGAACTGAGAGGGCAGAGGATGCGTCGGCAGATGAAGAGTCAGAGGCGGAGTTGATCTCCTTGGAGCAGTCGTTGGGCGCGGCCTTTTCTGAGACAGTGAGATCGAGGTTGGCTTCCTCGGCGGCGCGGGTGACGTAGATGTGAATACCGGTTCGTAGATTCCGGCACTTGCGCTTGAGGGTAGCGAGTTCCGGACCGACCCAGTCGATGTCGCTTCTCCGGCGTATGCTCCAGATGAGCGTCATGTGGCGGTCGGGCGACTGTGGGCTTGAAGCGAGGTCAAGGAGTACGGGGAGGACGTAAGCGATACCGGTGCCGCCAGCGATGCAGAGGATGTTTGAGTTGGCAGCGAGACCACGCATAGTACGCTCGCCGTATGGCCCGGTCATGACGACAGAGAGGCGGGCGTCAGCCATTAGGCTCTCGTGCGATTCTTGGTGGCTTGACATGTTCGCGATGCGCTTCATGGACAGGTCGGCAATCTTCTTCGTCTCTCCGCCCCTTGCGCGGAAAATGTACGAGTGGCGCTGGGAGTCAGCACCATAAACCGGGCGGCTGATTGGTGTAAATGGGTGGGACTGCCAGATGGAGCTGTCTGGGAATGTGAGGTAGAAGTGCTGACCAACTGCCCAGGCATCTTGAGGGTGGTCGAAATCCAGTCGCACGACATCGCCGTTGACCTCGTCCTTGAAGAGCGCGACGTTTGCAGAAGCGGCGCGGAAACCCATATGGCCGGAGGGCAGGAAGTTGTAGTGAAGGAGTGCTGACCTGGCGAACCGAATAGCGCGGTCGACGAACCAGACGAGGAGTCCGGGTAGGAGGAAGACCTTCAGTTGCTCCCAGTGTCCCCAGCACGCTCCAATGTACACCATGGCGAGGACGTAGTGGGCCTTGCGGAAGAATTCGTAGCCAGTGAGTCGGATGCCCCAGGGAGTGGAAAGGACAACCATGAGGAGCAAGAGAAGCATTGCGACAATTCCCCAGATGATGTACTCTTGGGAGACCAACTCCTTGATAACTTGTGGCTGGGGTTGATAGAGCTTAAGCTCGATAATCAGCCAGCCGATGGTGTGGAGGGTGGACTGGATGAAGATGACGTATCCCAGCCAGCGGTGGAGGAAGTTGAAGCTCTGGTATGGCAGGCCAGTGACGAGCGACAAGATAGACTCGCGCGTCGAGAGCATAACGGAGAGGGGGGTAAGGGCATATGCGATGACGCCAATGCGGTCTGACCATGGTCCGAGACTGGTACGGGTATTGTAGACGCCGGGATACTTCTTTACGGGCGTGATCCATTGCTGGTAGACGATGCCGATAAAGGTGAAGACGGTCAGGTACGCCGTCAAGACGATAAGGGTCAGGACCTGGGTGCGAGTGACGCGTCCGAAGATTGGTCGCGCCGCATCAGGCAGAAGGTATTGCCGTGCGTATGATGGAACTGCCCGTTGAAGTCGTTCGAATGCGCTGCGTCTCTGCGGTACTCCTTCTCCTGCTTCTGTTGGTAATTGCACGCCGGATGGCTGCGAGGGCGCAAAGTGTCGGCCAACGCCCCACACCAGCAGAATGGCGCCGATGGTTGCCCATACGATGCCCATGTAGAGCATGCCATTGTCGTGACTGCGGTAGACAACGTCGAGGTACAAGCAGGAGCCCGGGTCGCTGGTGCAGGGGACGAGGCGATCTGCGTAGCCCCAATGCGGCTCGACAGCGCTCGCCTCGGAGTAGTTCTGGATGTGCGCACGCGCGACGAGCATGTCAGCGGCCATGGTCAAAGCAAGAATTGAAGATGCGATGCGTGCTGCATGTTTCGGGGTGGAGTGCGCCGCATATGTATATGACCTATCGCCGGCCGGGCATTGCACACCGGAAACGTGGTGAGCACGTTTCGCAAAAACGCGGGCCAAGGCTTCGAGAAGTGGGCGGCGACGCTTAGGCGGGTCTTTGGGCGGTTCCCGCTCTCTTGGGGCGATCAAAGTGGCTAGTGCGAGTGTGTTTGAGCAAGTTCCCCCATAATTCGCGGCGCGATTGCCGGCTTGCTTGCTCGGGCCAGACTGTCGTGAGACGGCATCTCGTTCCTACATATCATGGCTTCGCATCTGCAGTCGCAGGGTCTGGTCCGACGTCTACTATATCATTTTGACAGTCCTGTTCCGTGGTTCAGCCTCTGACATCTATCCATCCAAACTTCGCAGCCCAAGAACATCATCGCCATCATGCACGGAATGTCAGGAATGGCCGGAATGGCTCCCAACAGCACCTGCGTCACAGAGGTGTGCAATTCATATCTTGTCAATTCGATATCACGACTCACTGTGTTTAGATGCTGTGGAATTGGCGTGTCGAAGACGCCTGCTTCCTGTCCTCATCATGGCACGTGACCAACAACGGCATGATGGCCGCCAGTTGCATCGGCGCCGCTCTCCTAGTCGTCTGCCTCGAATTCCTGCGAAGAGTCAGCCATGAATACGATGCTCTGCTCCTCCGCCAATTCCAGCGCCAACTCAACGCACAACGGGCGGCTCTCGCTGCTGCGACACCCACCAACTGCTGCGACGGCCCCATCTCGACTCTCGGTCTCCAACACGCTACCTTCCGCGCCACGGCACTCCAACAACTTGTTCGCGCTTCTATTCATGGCTTGACTCTCGGTCTAGCGTACATCATCATGTTGCTGGTCATGCACTTCAACGGATACATCTTCATCTCCATCATACTGGGTGCTGTGTTGGGCAAGTTCTTGTGCGACTGGATGGTGGTCAGGATACCGTATGGTCAGGTCGATGAGAAGGACACTAGACGCTCTTCTATCGAAGCGGCAGGGCCGACTGGGTGCTGTGCGTAGAGGGGAGCATGAGCTGGTTGCGGCGAACTTTGACGATTAGATACCCTATGATTGCAATACTGCGAATGAATACTTATTTCTCCTTAATCTTTCTCTGAAGAGCGTGAGCAGCTGCTTCAATTTCGAAATGCCATGCTACATGTCCCAACAGCTCATCGGAATTCACAACTGCACGTACATCGCTCTTGCCGCGGAAATGTGTAGAGCGCACCTGCCAGTACATCAACTGCAGGGCAACCCCATACAACAAACTTGACCAATCGGAGACTCTCCGTATAGATGATCCACGTGTGTAATTCCGTGGGATGAAGCGCCCGCATTTCCGGATGACAGCCATGGTGGCAACCAAATACAAGGACTTCTCGGCCCTACTATTGATACCGCAATCAACTACCTCTGCAAGTCTCGCCCAGTGGTCTTTTTCGTTGAGCACCTTATGGATCCCGACCGCTGGGACCAGGTCACAGCTAGGAAGGGGTGGGGTTCTGTGGACCAAACCCCACAATAGTGTGGATAGAAGATCCAAGAGCGTTCTTTTGCGCAAGTTGTGGCTATGGGCCAAGTATCGATTGAGGGCTTGGTTCGGAGGTAGTGTCAAGGTAGCGAACGCCAGGTGGCGAGTGACAAGCTGTCACTTTACAGATGACGTCTTTCTTGAATGAAGAGGTTTCGCGCACATTATGGCCAAGTGTGGAGGGCGGTCGATGATCTGAACCGTCGATGCTGGCCAAGTCTTAGATAATCTGACTAGGTAGTGACGGTCCAACGAGCTGTTAGGCTGCTGAGACACGTATCGTTTTATAGCAATCTCTGAGGAGGCCGCACAAAGAGCGCTTCGTGAAGTGATGTTGTCGTGAGATGCATGTACTGTGCGTGGCCCTGAGCCCATCAAGGTAATTGCTCGAATTTCAGGGTTGTCTACCACCACATCTACGGAGAAACGAAACAACCTGTAGTCTAGCTTGTCTTGAATCAAATCACATTTGGGTCTTGACGTGATGTAGACTTCTACGTCATTTACTTCATCTTTCTCTGTGGGTAGGTGTTCACCTGTTCACTGGAAGGCGTCGAACAGCCGTACACGTCTGCCAACAACGGATCGTACTGAATTCTCAGCCTAAAAGTGCTCTGTTGAACAAAGTTACAGCTTTCGGTTGCTGCAGAAGTCGTCCGGCTTGTCCCGATTCGTGGCAAGCCCTTTTGATGCGTTTCGCCTTTTTGACCGAACATCACATATTCAGACATATGAACGCTGTAGACTTCGTCTCTATGGGAGCTTATAGCATTGTAGCTATTGCGAAGTTGATGCTCGCGTTACTAGAGTTCGTCTTGACGCATGAACGGGCGCCCTGAATCGTACGCAAGATTCGCTTTGCTTTGTCATACGACCGTGTAGCCCGGACTGACCCTCTCGGTATCGTCATCTGGAGCTGAAGCTCTTAGGCGCGCTCTTGGTCGTATCGATGATAGGTGAACGAAGACTCCCTCGGTGAATGAGGAGGTGAGCGCGCGGCCCTCTCTCACCTCGCAACTCACCCTCTGTCTTGGCGCAACCTTATAGCAGCAGAACAACTCCATTGTGATTTCGCTTCCTTACAAAGTTTCCAAAATCGACATGAACCCTCGACACGTGCAAGATCGTCACCTGCAAGACGATACGGTGACCGGCGTCAAGGCTCCGGGGTTGCTGGAGCATCGCGATCACGGCGAGAGATTGGCAAGAAGGTAAGTTGTCGCCCGAGGGATGGACAAGCTCATAGCGATGGCTAACCTGCTGCAGTATGCGCGATGGAGGAATCGGTATCATTAGACACGGGCTCGCATTCGAGGACATATTATGGTCAATCCACAAAACCTTGATGGAGAGCGAGTGCGAGGACCTCCAGTGGAACGAAGGGCTTGCCAGCGAATACTTCATCGGGTCTGAACATAGCTCCGAGGCAATCGACCTGTTCGTTGAGTGGCTATACACCCAGGAGTATCACGAGAAACAAGGCCTGGTACAAAACTTTGCTGTCCGGAGTCTGCGAACGGTTACCCTTCCAGACGGCAAACTCAAAGACCGGGACCTAATGGATTGGCCCATCAAGGCAGCTTTCGCATGCTGGGAACTTGGCGCCAGCTTACGCGCGAAGAACTTCCAGAACTACGCCATGAAGCGTCTCTTCGAAGCCTTCTCTCGACCCATCTCGCGACTACTCACATCGCAGTTACTTCAACACACGTACTTCTTTTGCAACAACTTTCGCGGGGCTTCTTGGCAGCTACAACACCTGATCCAAGATATCGTCCTTCGCAACTGGAGTGACGAGACCGTCGTTAATCACAGGGGCGACTGGTATGGCATCATCAACAGTTGCCACGCCTTCGGCGATACTTTCCATAAGGCGAAGCATCAGGACGTGGTCAAGAGGCGTGAGAAGAAGCTGAGTCTGACAGACTACCTTATTCACTAGGGCGCCAGATGTGAAGATCCAGGTGAAGGAAGGAATCGAGGAAAGTCGGCGGAACGTAGGGCGCACTCGATCAGATTGGAGTGACTTAGTGAGAGCTAGCTCTCGAGCAGTTTCTACGAGGTTAGCAAACTCAGTATAAGCTTGATTACCTAGGTAGAGCTCCTGGTGTAGGAACTCAGAAACCAAGTGTATCTAGGTATCGATGCCAGCATTAGATTTCAACAGCATGCGCAACAGATGGGCTATACGCGAAACATGCTGTGTCGTGTGCAGGTCGACGTAGGCATGTACGCAACGTGATGCAGCTGACAGGTACGCGACGCGCGCATGTCCGATTGTCGGCCGCTGACATGACTCGTGTACATCGAATTCGCAGTCGTGCCCGCCCACAACTGACGACGCCATCGTTCCTCCTCTTTCTACTTCCCGGCATCACACGGAAAGCATCACGTTCGGTTTCCAGGCTGGCGGATGGGTGGATCTGCACTCAAGAAAGCCTTTCCTGCTGTCGGGACCCGAGGATGAAGGATTAGCCGCCGTTAGCACGTCTTTCGCACGAGCACCCCAACCGTCGACCCCACCTACGCCAACCTGCCAGACCCTTGATTCCGTTCATAGCAACAGCGACGATGAGATGCGATTGGACGCAGGCGACTGTAGGAACGGTATGCCTGCGCAGAAAAGCTTCTCGAACTCATTTGACCGGTTTGTACCTTCCCTCCCGCTCCTGCTACCCACTTCCATTCTTTCCAATCTATAAGGCCGCCACCACGGTACGAGCAACAGAGCAAATTCTGCAGAAACCCCGAGCCAGCTCCACCACATGCCCGGCGGCTATCGAGTATTGGGAGCACCATCGGCAGGTCCGTAGTCGCAGACTAAGTAGCATCATCTCCCTCGGTACCCCCGCTTTACGAAGGCATGACGGAGCAGAGGGCAAGCAGTGGAGTGGTACAGGCAGGCGTCGTGGCTTGCGGGTTTTGATCAGATAATGATTAGATCGAAAATTTTCATCTGATAACCCACGCGTCACGCCACCGCGCGCTGCTATTGGCCCGAGATGCCGGCTGATTATCGAGATAAGATTTTGGAGGCTGTCTGGGCCGTGCTTGGGAAGGCTTAATTCCGGGGACCCAACTGCATTCAGGAAAGTCAAGCTTCGGTGCATGATGCTAACAGGGAGCGAGCGCGTGATATTCACCACTATTTCCTTGTTCATGGTGAACGTGAACGGAATTCCCCACCCAGCGACGAGGAGCCGGTAACCGGGCGCGTCTCGGAAAGGTCCTGCGGTGGAACTGCGTGGATCAGTGTTTTCGGTATATGAACCTGAGGTTCGCGCGGTACCTTGTCTTATCAATCTCTTCGTCTCGTCTTCATCACAGCCTCTCTTTTGGTGTGCTTCTACACCTATCGCCAAGATGGGTTTCACTTTCAAGGGATTGACTACCAGTGCATTGGTCTCTGGCAACACCAAGAATGCCGATGCCAACGAGAAAGACATTGCCGACGTGCCTGCTTCTTACCAGGGCCACACCAGCATGGATGCTGCTCGTCCTGACGAGAAGGTCGGCAGCCCAAGGGAGTCGGCCAGGAGTCGAGAGTCGGATGAGGAGCTGAACAAGGTCGATACCACTGCGGAGGTAGGTGTTCAGCATGTGCAAGCTGCCTCGCTCCTGTGGAAGAAGCGAGACCTGATCCTCGCGTACATTGCGTAAGTCACTTCTTCCACACTGCTCTAGGACTACACTAACGACAACAGCATGTGGTTCATCCAATTCTTCACTGCCTACGCATCCAGCACCTCAAGCACCCTCGCGCCCTACGTCACCAGTGACTTCCAGCTGCACTCCTTGACCGCCCTGACCAGCGTCATCTCCTCCATCGTCGGCGGTATCTGGAAGCTCCCATATGCCAAGATCCTCAACATCTGGGGCCGACCTTTCGGTCTCGGCCTGGGTGTAGCCATCTATGTCCTCGGCCTCATCCTTATGGCGAGCTGCAACAACGTCAAGGCCTACTGCGCGGCACAGACCTTCTTCTACGTTGGCTCCAACAGTATCGACTTCTTCATCACGGTCTTCATTGCCGATACTTCCAAATTGAGGAACCGAGCGCTGTTCATCGGGTACGCGTCCTCTCCATGGCTCATCACCACCTGGATCTACGGATACGGTATCAACAGCATCACTACTCCTGGCGGCATCGGCTGGCGATGGACTTTCGGTATCTTTGCCATTATTGCGCCTATTGTCACCTCACCGCTCATGCTTCTGTTCATCATCTACGAGGGCAAGGCAAAGAAAGAAGGCCTCATCACGCCCCGCCCCAGCCGCGGTAACTTCGCTCAAACGCTCAAGTACTACCTCCGCGAGTTCGATGCCGTAGGCCTTCTGCTCCTCGCCGCTGGACTATCCCTCTTCCTCCTCGCCTTCAACATCTACTCCTACCAAGCCAAGCAATGGGCGTCACCCCTAATCATCTGCTTCCTCGTATTCGGCGCCCTCCTCGTCGTCGCATTCGGTCTGTGGGAGAAGTACGGCGCACCCGTCACCTTCATCCCATGGCCGCTGCTCAAGAACCGAACTGTCATCTTCACCTACACCATGGCCGGTTCTTTGTACATCGGCTGGTACTGCTGGGACTCGTACTTCTACTCGCTTCTTGTCGTCTTGTTCGACCAGAGCCCTGTACACGCTACTTGGATCGCCAACATCTACACCATGGGCAGCTGCTTCTGCTCCATCGTTTACGGACTTGTGCTAAGATACTACGGGAAGCTCAAGATCTACTCTTTGTTCTTGGGTGTGCCGCTGACTATGCTCGGTGTTGGTCTCATGATCAAGTTCCGCCAGCCTGACGAGAACATTGGTTATATTGTCATGTGCATGATCTTCATCGCCTTCGGTGGTGGTATTTTGGTCATCTCTGAGCAGACCACTCTGATGGCTGTGTCTAAGCAGCAAGACTTCCCTGCGCTTCTTGCCGTCGAGTCTATGATCATCTCCATTGGAAGCGCTATCGGATCCACTGTTGCGGGCGCCATCTGGACTGGTGTCTTCCCTGCTCGTCTTATGGCCAACCTGCCTGAGAGCGCCATGGACAACTTTGCTGCCATCTACGGCGACTTCAACGTTCAGGACAGCTACCCTGTCGGCAGCCCGACTCGCGATGCCATCAACCTCAGCTACGGTCAGACACAGAGGTACATGCTCATCTCGGCTGTCTGCGTCTACTGCATCACGCTTTTCAGTGTTGGCTTCTGGCAGAATGTCGATGTCAGGACCATGAAGCAGAGGACTATTGGTCTTTTGTAGATTCGCTGTTGTTTTCGATATTGTTTCGCATGCAGTGCAGTTGCGGCGTCTTGTTCTGTTGATAGTTGGTGCATCTACTGGCACAAAGCTTGGGAACACCAGTATCTCTTGCATGTCATGATGATAATGGCTTCATAGTAATGAAAGAGTAATGTTCAAATTCCGTCCAAGACTTGTAATGAACACCATGTACGCCGTGTGTATATGCTTGTTGTATGCTTCCGCAACTCCTTAGCTCGTCTGTTGAATATCTAAACAATGATGCTTGTGATACAAGCTCCAAGAATGAAATGTAGGGTATGACGCTAGAAGATCACGCAAACGATTTACAAAAAGAAAGCCACACTCAAAGCCAACCCAGACATATAGCCAAGAGTAGCAGTCAGCGAGCTGGCAGCACCCGTAGCGCTAGCCGCTGCAACCTTCGTCGCATCGTCAGTTGTCGTCGCAACAGGTGAAAGGGTAGCGGATCCAGATGGTGTGGCGGCAGGCTTCGCAGGCACACTTGTCGAAGAGGAAGACTGGCTGATTACGGGCTTGCTGGGTTTCGCACTCACATCACCACCTGATTTGGCCATGCCGGATACCCACTTGATCACCTCTTCGTTGTGCATGAAGAAATAGTTCAGGTGCTCGTTTGTGTCTGGGGGCGAGGATCCAACGGCGCAGATAGGGTCGCCGTAGTGGCAGTAGTCGAGGAGGACGTCGGCGTAGGCGTTTAGTCCTTTGAGATGTTCGGGGCTGCGCGCACTGGTTCCGTCGTAGTCTACGCCGCGGCCGACGGTGAAGTTTTGGTCACGGGAACGGACGACCGCGCCAAATGTTACTGCTGCGACGACTGGAGCGGAGAAGTCAGTAAAGGAGTGTAGAGCGTGACTTCTCTACACGTGCGTACGTACCATTGGAACCAATTGAAGCATCCAGAGCTGGGTTCATGTCTTGCTCACATGCAAAGACTGGACCTCCTCCTCCACCGAGCATGTCCTGTGCCACCGATGCACCCTGCGAGAAACCCAATACGATCAACTTGCTGTCTGGGCACTTTTCGCTGTACGCCTTCATCTGCTCCTGTCCGTTCTTCGCACCCTTGCTTGCTGATTCACACCACGCGGTCGCTCCCCATGCTGAGCTCTTTGCAGGATACTCGACATCCTCGTAACCGCATTCTGATGATCCTCCAATCGCTGCGCAGATCTCCGAGGTAAGGTTACCTAGGCGGCCAGGGTAGGGTTCGTCGGAGCCTCGTGCGACAAAAACGTGGAAAGGTTTGCAGTCGTCCGCGTGGTAGGCGAGAATTTCCGTCGAATTGCAGTATATGCCTGGCGAAGGCGCGTCGCAGCGTTCTTGAGCGAGCACGAGGCTGGCGCAGACGGTAATGGCGAGGAGGGGAAGTTGTGAGACCCTCATATTAGCGTAATTACAAAGTTCGGTATAACGAGTGACTAATGTAGGTAGCCGCGAAAAGAAAGGTAAACTGAGCGTCCTGTCCCCAAGAACGCGTGATTAGTAGTAAGCAGTGAGAAAACCCCGAAAGCAGCTTCGACAAAGGCAGGGCAGCGGGAGATATACACGACACCAAGCGGGCACCTGGGGCAGCCCTGAGAAACCTGATACTACGAGGATCAAGAAGTCCCAGGCGATCGGCGCCCATGATGTGAGGGCACGGCCCCCACAGATGGCATGCATGGGCTACAGCCTGCTTTGGCATGTTTGCCTTGGGGCTATCAATGCTATTCGACAGAAAGACTGCGTTTCGACAGAAAACGTCGATTCCGCCCCGTCGGCTAGCCGCAAGCGGCAAGATCCCACGCGCCAACTCGGATTTCGGCATCCGGCCAAGCCGCCCTGTGCCACAGAAGCCACATCAAGCCGCCTGTCTGCAGGAACAAATCTCGCCCAAATCCTTGGGGCTTGCGCGTCCCGTCATCGAGGCGTCAAAAGGGGGGATTGGTATCGGGGGTTCTGTGGGTGTTGTGCTGGATTACTATTCAAGGCGCCGTCGCGATGTATGTAAGCAGCGCTATCCTGTTGTTGCCGTCAGCCTCAGACTACTGCCTTTCTTCAGTGAACGCCACACTTGACGTGCAACACCGAGTTCGAAAGACTGGACGTGCGATCGATCCGTACCGCAATACGATGCAAACGCCGGACGCCTGACTGCCCATGGAGTAGGATTCGGTCGAGACTTCTGGTGCCTGAGTCGTGGGCACTATTTTCATTTTGGGGTCCCCACTTGCATTAGTCTGGCTTCTTCTGCATCCTTCATGGCTGCATCTTCACCTCAGTGTGTTGTTTTAGAGGCCCCTGGGCGTCTGGAACAGTTTGAGTGCCGCTGCTTCCGTATCCGTGGACTTGAAGACGCGCGGCAGGTGAGCAAGGGGTTGTCGTCTGGAATCTCTCTTCCCTCTGCCTCCGTCTTTCTGGCGTTGAGATACACCATATTTACCTCTTCTTCCGAGGCTGTCGTGGGGCGATGGAATGAGATGGGGGCAAGAGGGCATTACACGGTGTAGAAACGTGGCGGAGAGTCAATGGCGGCTTCCGCTTCGACATAAACGGCAAGTGCAGTCCGCTACGTCCTTGCCTCGACGTCTGCTGTATCGAAAAACTCAGCTCTATCCTTTTCTACAAGTACCCTCAACTCAACCCAAGGTTTTCAATTTCTTTCACTCCTTACAAAAGTGCCCACACCTCTCTTCCTCCCCTTCACCATCCCATCTTCGCACGTGGCCTTTTGCTTCATTTCTATATGAAACTCGCTCCGCATGCTCTCATATTGTTAGTGTTTTTTACCGTAGGGTGCGTAGTCGTTAAGTCGAGGCGTCTCAGGGTCGACATGTCACTGCACCTCCATGAGTGTGGTGTGAAATGCCCTTGTGGAGACGACCTCCATGTCAGTCCCACACTGTCTTGAACACCTTATCCGCATGCACTGTCTACCAACACTTCTACTCACTCCGAATTCACGATGGCGGAGCATTGTAGTCCGCATGGTCTTTCCTTTGCCGGTGGGACTGTCACAAGGTGTCAATTCCGCCACAGTGAATGCTCGCGCGCAATAACGTCCATTCCGAATCACAAGACCCGTTTCCCAGCCTTCTTAACCCTTTGCTTCTCCAATTTCCCTGCCTGTCTGACGTAAATGGTTCTTTCCGCCGTGGTGACTGGCGTTCCATAGCGTGTCTGCCTATCATTCCGTCAGAATTTTCCCCATTCACTAGTATTCACTTCTATTCACGACGCCAAGAACCCTACATCGGCTAAGCGCGATTTCATTAGCGTATACCAACCTGGCTGCCTTCCTCCCCTCTAACCAACGTTTGTTCCTTTCGATATCAACTCTTTCCAGTACGAACTGTCTCTGCTGTACATCGACTTCACATCTTGATCGACATCTCCATGATCTAGACAGCCTAGCAGTCACCCAATCGTCTAGGAACTTTATCCCAATCACTTCCGCCTACTTCACTCAGCACATACACCCCCACCAACTTCGCTGCCATGGCTTCCATCCGCGAGACCATCCGGAACGGCGCAAGCTACCTGGTAGGCGTCATTAGAGAGAAGGCGCAGATTCAGTACGAAGAGGTATACCTGAAGCTCGAAACCCATGCTCGCGTATTCAAGGTTTGTATATCCCATCGGATGGCGTCCAGACTACGACTAACCATGGATATAGCGATCTTTCCAGAAGCCAACCCCCTATATCGTCGCAGCAGGACTCAACAACGTCCGCGACAGCTCTGCGCGTACAGAACTCCGGCCGCGGGTCAAGGTCAGAAAATCTGCTGTCAAGACTAAAAACAACCCGACTGACTCCCCGAAGAAGCAGCAGACCTACCACACCGTCGCCACAGGCCGCATTGCGAAACCCAAGCGAGAACCCCATCCCCGTGAACTGGACCCTAAATGGTACGACATGGCCATGAAGCGGAAGTCCGCAGAAGAGTTCTACGAGCGCGAAATGCGTCTCCGAGAGAACGAGCGAAGGGAGTTGGCGGAGCGCAAGCGAAGTCAACAACAAAAGCGTCATGTTCCGTACAAGCGAACCTCAATGGAACGCACAACCGGTATCAAGGACAAGCGTCCCCGGTGGACGTCGCAGCCAGCATTCCCGCCGCCAAAAGCTTTCAGCAACTTACAACACCCCGCCGAGTTCTACGAGAACCAGACCTCCGAGGAGCGTAGGGTGTATGTGCGTGAGAAGCTGACCAACATCCTCGGTGAGGAAAAGATGAAAGAGCCCATCCTTCCTTCCGGTCACAACCCCATGGAACCTGTGATCGCCGAGCACAACCAGCGCATGGCCACAATCAGCCTTCTCAGTCAGTTCGAAGATCACAAGGTGGATGTACAGCGCCAGCACGACGAGCAGATTCGCCTGGCTCGTGAAGAGGAAGTCAATCGACTCAAAACACAGATTCTCCTTGGTCACTACAAGGACGTCTACAAGGGCCGCATCAATGTACTAGCATGGCACACTGGCCACATGCTCGAAGGCATCGACCGACTGGAACATCTGCTCCAAACCGGAGAACAGTGGGAGGTGGCCAGGGTCGTGCAAGTTCTGACCCACCAAGTCTTTGAACCCGTCAAGCGCGTGCTTGAAGAGTTTGACGCTGACATTCCCCTGGATCCGGATGGCGCCCAGAAGCTCAAGGAAGCCTGGCCCATGGCTCGTCTACAGGCACTCTATGATTTCCTACTGGGCAGGTCCAACAACCTGGATTTACAGACTATGCGCATGGCTCAGTGCGTTGAGGAGATCCTTCGTCGTCTTAACAACCCGACGGTATTCGTTGATCCTCTTGCGCCCAAGCCGCAACCGTTCAGCGACCTCTATCAGAGCTCTAGCTCTACAAAAGCCAACACGATGGCGAACGCTACATCTCAGACCGCCTCTTCCCTCCCTGGCGCAGTCCCACCTCCCGCAGGAGGATGGTCCTTCCGTGGCCGAGCCTCCACTTCCGGCCTCGACCCCGACGCCCCCCAATCCACGCTCGCCAACGCCACCACCTCCGCACCACCCGGAAGCGGCATCTCCAAACTCTACGCCGCAACCGCCTCGAACGCCGCCTCCAAAGCCACCAACCCCCCAATCCCATCCATAACCATCGAGCCCGGCGACAGCGCCGCCCGCACCTCGGTCCTCCAGTACATCAGCACTGACAACATGGTCCTCCAAGCCGAGATGGAAGACATGTTCCGGCACGCCGAGCCCAAGAACAGTCACCGCCGCGCCGTCACCGAGTGCATCAAGGGCCTTGTTGATGCTGCGAACGGTGAGGATAAGGTGCTGGGGACGATGGATGCGTCGTATTATCGCGCGCAGATTGAGGAGTGTGTGAGGAGGATTGATGGGCTGGCGAAGAGGTATAGGGAGGTTAAGGAGACGAAGGCGCTTAGGAAACTTTGTGGGCTGGCGTTGAAGATTTGGGCGATGCATGGGTGATTGGTGTTGGCGAGAGATGAAGAAAGTTGTCTCTTTGCTGGATGCCGTTTCTGAACTGCAGTCTGATCTCTTTCGCTATCATGAGAAACGTGGGAGGGTGACGGAAAGGGCCAGAAGTGCTCTTCCTCACGAAGTCATGACTTCACGACACTACGGCTTACGAAGCTACGACTTCCATATCTGCCTTTTTCTCATCACTGCATACCGGAGGTATCCAGTCATGCATTTTCAGCACGCAAGCAAGTTTTGCCTTTCTTGATTCTTTGATAGTTCTCTTTCTTGATCACATTGTTCCTTTATCTTTCAAGACCTACCGCGGTCCAGAAGCGGATAATTCATACGTCAAATACGGCTACGAGCGACGCAGGGGACGACGCCACTGTCAGGTGTGAGGTCGCAAAGCCGTGAGGACGTCTCAGCTCGCTGCCATTCCAGAGTCCATAGCAATAATAGTTAATATTACTCAAGTTCAAATTAGTCTGGGTGCCGAGAAATCTGATTGAGAGATATTGGACTGTGACCGATGTCGAGTGGTTTTGTGAACATGAAAGTAGATATGCGCAATAGAAACAGGCCTCAGGATAGTGCGATCACATGTCAGAAGCTGGGCGTGTCCATACCAGACCTTTCGCTTCGAAATAGCATTCTGCGAAACTTCAAACTAAGCAGGATTACTTCGTGTAGCTTGAGACTCGTTGCTTCAATGCAAATTTCTTTGACGACGTCTGTGATGGATGGAGGAATGAAAGTGATGCCGTTGGCTGCACAAGTATGGAAGCTGGAGACGCGCTAGCAGCCCGGATCCCGGTCGCGTTCCGAAGTAGCTTGAGGGAGCGCCATCCTTCTTCCAACAACTCCATCGCGCCATGAACAGCCAGCCTTCGCCTATGGAACACATGGACGTCGAACGGAGGTCGTCGTCGCCCAAGCGTAAAAAGGTCCGTCAAAAGTACGCGCCCAAAGCATGTAAGTCGCGACACTCGCTCTGATTCGGCGCATCTCGAGCTTCCTATGCGGCATTCCGATGGTTCCGTAGTGGTTCGACGCAGCTCGCGCGACAGGACGACGAGGCTATGCCATCAGCCGGCTGACAGATTGTGCAGGTGTATCATGCAGGCGATCCAAGCTCAAAGTATGTACGCTCTTTTGTACAATGGCTGCCTTAGCCACTTCTCTCGCGACTGCATCGCGACTTCCTCATGCGACAGCGTCGCTTCCTCGTCTGCGAACTATCCCAGCAACGACAATGAGAGTCAACAACTGACGTCAACAGTGTTCCGGCGAAAACCCATGCCAACGGTGCATGGACAACGGCAAGCGATGCTTCTTCTCTGAAGACCAGACGGCCGCCGAAGCCCTGCAGAACCTCAGTCGACCCACGCCTGCCCTCCATACACAAGCCTCGACCACCAGCGGCAACGGCAACGGCCACAACATACCACGAAGGAGCTTAATGCCGTCGGAAAACGGTACCGAGCGAAGGGCGAGCGATGCCAGCACACGCGGCATGACCATGGAAGCGCGCATGGCCCGAATTGAGGCTATGATGGAAGCTCTCATGCGCGACCGAGGCCTGACCATGACACCAATGGGCAGTGTGGAGCGTGACGAGAACGGCAGCGATGCCTTCAGAGGTGACGCTGCGTTGTCTGTCCCGCCGCTGGATCCCATCAACCCAGCACTCGCCTTCATGGGACAGCCCTCGCTCTTCTCGCAAGAGTCGGCAGACCCAGCAATACCCGTCCCTCCAGTCTCTGGCTCCCCTATCAACGGCGACCCATCGCACCTCGTACAAGTCGGCAACAGGAAGCTACCCTTTCCTAGTCCCGCCGATTACCAACAGTACCTAGCCTCCTTCTTCACCGACATTCACCTGTCTCATCCGTGCATAGATGAACCCGAGTTCCGCAACCGCAGCCAACACATGCTAGCAAGCACCACCATACCATCAGAAGATAGCGAGTTTCTCGCGCTGAACTACACCATCTTCGCATGCTGCGACGTACTCCTCAATGTCGCACCCATCGACACTGGCAAGCCTAAGGGGTGGCGCTGGCTTGAAATGGCTGACGAGCTCGTCGACAAGAGGTCGCTACTAAGCGGAAGCGGCGATCTGACGCTGATACAGTGCGTTCTATTCCAGGTACGTGCCTAAAAGCTCCGAACTTGATGCGCATAGACTGATAGTTGTAGGCCCTCTACTACCAATACGCAGACATGCCCGGTCCAGCTTACAACACCATCGGCGCCGCTGCAACACTCGCTCTACAATCTTCCCTACATCAGCAGTCCACGTGGACAAATATAACGACGGTTCAAGCCTATGAGCGCATCTGCACCTTCTGGAACATCTTCGTCCAAGACCGATTCATCTCGTGGACTTGTGGAAGACCATATAGAATCCACGAAACCGATATCCAAGTCGAGGCGCCTGTGGACCTGTCACAAAGGGTAAGTAAAGCCCACACCTCCTATCCTTCGTCCCCCTGAACAGGTCTGGAGACTACGTCAAGATGGAACATGCAAAGTGGGTGTCTTGACGTCGATGTCGCTTCCAGGGTGTTCCTTTCTTTCTAAATTAACGTGTCCTCCTCCTGCTACCTCACGCTCACGTTCTATAGGCAAACCTCTACAAACCCGATGATATTGATGACCCCAGGCCTTTCATCGATCACTACATTCACTACGTCATACTCTGGGCGCGTTACGCCAGCAACGCTGTGGACGGTCGCAGTCTGGATAGCACAACCCAGGACATCATTGACCGGCAGATCTCCCACTACCTCGATCACGACTTACCAGTACTGGGGATGCCATCATACGCTCAGCGGGATGAGGGAGGTGTACCACTGCTGACCATGTTCATCAAGCAGAAGAAGACGGACTTCGTTCTTTGGGGGTTACGTTCCGTCATAATCTCCCTGCAATACGACGACAATCATGCCGAACACCTCAGCCAGCTTGCCTGTTCCACCCTCACAAAAATGACCTTCTTTACACAGGAGGCTCGTCAGTCATTCAGCCTCCGGCATCGCATGACATCGGCCCTGTCGAATGCACTTCTGGTATTTTGCTCTCTTCTCGTCCGCCACTTTGCTGGAAGTACACATGCCCACACCGAGGCCCACATCGAGGCTTTCCACCGCGCTAAGGGCATGCTACATGACTTGGCCTATAGTCAGCCGTATGCGAAACGCGTCTTGTCCGACTTCGAGAGCATTGTGCGTGTGGTGGAGGATTGCCTAGATGGAAAAGATGCTCCAGAGAATGTCGCGGAGCTGTTTCCTTACCAGTCTTCGAGCGCTGACATTCGTGGCGTATTGTGGTTGTAGTGCACGAGAACTTAGGGGGCAAGTGGCGTTTTTATGGTTTCGAATGTATTTTACTCTGTGTACCAACGGCCTGCATAGATACCCATTGCCCTCGTACGGGCTAGGAGACGGCGTTCAGGTCAATTTACTTTCATCATCTCACATGTTGCTCACATCTCAGTGCCATTAGCCACTCACATTATCGTTGTCCGTTGGTGACTGGAGAGCAAAGACGACAGTTGCTGCATACAACGGTAATATGCTCTGACAACACGCTCGTCAAAAGACAACGAGCAGCTCTTTGGTGTAGTATAGAAGACACATCTGACGAATTCCAAAGCGCGGTAGTCTCCAAACAACAAAAAGGCCATGGCGTGCGGTGCTCATCTTCTGCTCCCAAGTGCGAATTGGTGAGCTACTTCACCGCGTTGACGACTACAGCTAAGCGCATCCTCATTACGAAGGTCGAGAGAAGAAGCACTGGATCGGTGAAGCTGGAAGGAAATACATGCAAGGCTCATGAGCATGGAGAAGGTGTATAAGGGAGATTAATCCCTGCGAGAATGTGACTTGGATGGTCTGAGTAGCACACGCAGAGGTGCTAGCTTGTTGTGCAAAGATTCGAGTGCGCCTACCCGGTCGATCACGTGCTGCTGGAGCCTGGAGAAATCGAAACAATAACAAACGAGAGCTAGTGTCACGCTTTTCATTTTCTCAGTCGTACCGAGACTCTCCCACTTACGGATCGTACCCACATTGCGACACCGACCATGGACAGGGATCTGGTGCAACGGTAAGTAAGATAATCGCGACTGACAGACATTCTGCTGACTAGTCATTTAGCGCTCTGCGAAAAGTAGCACTGACGCGCCACGTTTGCACTCTACTCTGCGACCCGACAACTTCCAGCTGTCCCCCCGAGGAAACTCTCCACACCAGAAAGCACGAAGGATTTCGGATCGGTAAAGCAGCAGAAAAGCTCGACGATGAACTCAACACGTACATCGCGACCTACGCCAAGGCAGAATGCATGACACTAGCCACGCTGTTCCAAAGCAAACTACCACGAGAACTGCGAGACATGGTGTACGCCCATCTACTGCCGCGGGAGACTTACATCGTCGGGCGCCGTGATCGCAACGTTCAATGGCTCCACTCCCTACGGCAGAACAGTTGCGATCATCTCTTCGTGCATGGATACATCCCGCTCGACACCATGAAAGAGGTTAGCGAGATGTGGTACGAGGTGTCGACATTCATCGTCCTCGGCTTCCCCTTCGGGCGTGGTAGCAACCCCAAACGCGCTTCAGCTGCCTTGGACTTCCTCCTCCACGACAGATGGGGTCTGGACATCGATGTGCGCCAGCACATTAAACACATCTATATCCGCCTCGAATATACCGGGGACGTGTATGGAAACGTTACCCAACTTGCCGCGAACCTCCGGAGACTGCTATCACTAAGAGCGGATGTGCGGGTCGTCGTACAATTTCAATGTACACAAAAGTTCTCCTCGACGGTGACAGGGCAGCAAGTGAAAGAGCTTGTGACGAAGCTTCAAATGGTTTTCCCTGTCCTGGAGGAATTCGTCAATGGGGGAAAGAGAGTTATGGTCAACGTGAAAGGCTATAATGTGTTCGACGTCAAGGTTGAAAAGCTGAACGCTCAGAGTTGGATCAGTCAGTTGACCAAAGTGCTCTCAGACAAGGATTTGCCTGTTCTACAGCTATAAGCTGAACAGACGCATCGAGACACACTGGCGTCTTGCAGCTTGTGCTGAGGAGCAATGAGATTGCGTCACATATGAGTGGAGGTCTACCAATCTACATTGGTACCAAGCTCGCTAGGATCATTGCATTGTACTATATAGGAGCACGCAAAAGTATTGCAGTAGCTGTCTTCCAAATACAAAACATTCCAATTCACAGCATCCAATACTACCGTCCCCATCACACCCATACTATCGCGACCATGCGCATGGCACATCCAGACTCCGTCATTCTACAACTTCGCCTCCCTTTTCAAGATCGGATCAACCCACTTCTTCCACCCCTGCTGCACCCCAGCATTCTGCCACGCCTTCTGATTAATAGGCAACTGCTCAACCCAACGCATGATATTCTCGTACACATTACCGTTGTACATACCCAGCGCACTGCAGAGACTAGCATCGGAAAAGTCCCACGCGTCCGTCAGGGCGACAGCCTCGGGCAGTAGTTGGTCGAGCAAGCCGTTGACAAGATGCCGGATAGTGTCGAGCTGTCCCGAAGTGAAGTAAGGAGACCGCTCGTCAGCTGTTTCGATAAAAGAGACTGCGTCGACGGTACGTGGGTTTATGATCGTGGACAAGGCGTAGAGGGCGCGCATACGGTTCAAGACGATGCGGAGGTAGTTGCACGTAGAGTCAGGAAGGCTTGAGATGAGATCCGTGAATGACTTCAGGATGAAGTACTCGATATGGGCCCGCGATGCGGAGATGAGCAGCATCATGTGCTCGTTCCACGCATCTGCTGGTAGCTTGCTTGATGCGCGAATTGCCGAATGCGCTTTCACGACCATACGGTGTGCACGGTCGCGATAGATGGCGAGTTGGACTTTAGAGTCGAGAAACTGCGTTGCGGATGCGCTACATGGGAGGTTGGGGTCTTCGATATCGGTCAGGTACTGTACGTGGGGCTCGATTGGCTCGCCGTCTTGTAAGCGGTCGAGTTGCTTGAGGAGGTGTCGCCCAAGTTGTTGCCACAGAACGTAGTTCTCGCCTTCGAACGTCGCGCCACCGACCAAGGCACCGACGATGTCTGGTAGGCCTGAGATAGACATGTACCCATGGCCGCCGCACAGCTTACGTGCGTCTTCAGCGCCATCAGCGGCCTCGGACGTGACATACGCCTTCATTCCAGCAGTCAATGCGTGAACAGCCGGCAGAAGCGAGTGATCGTTCTTGCTCTGCATCTCTCGTAGTTTATTATACTGTTCGTCGCAGACCCGAGACCCGAAGAACATGGCGTACGTCTTGGCAATCAAGCTCAAAAGACGGAAGTGCTGATGCTTGTAGTGCAAGATGCTTCCTTCAGTGGCAAACGCGTCGGCAGGTCCGAGGCCTTGCTGTCGTACAACAGAGTATCGTGTCGCAATCGTCAAAGCTTGGGCTAGCTGGACCGTAAAGACGCTGGGCATCCTGCCGCGGACGAGCAGCATGACGGAGTATGACAGCTTGGCGCGAAGGGGGTCTTTGGTGAATGTGCCATCGGATGTGAGCTGGCTGTGGGCCATGAGCATCTGCGATCGAGAGATGCGAACGTTGTCGAAGGAGGCGAAACCATTGTCAGCTTCGTTATAGCTGGATCTAGGTGAGTGACTGAACTCCTGACGTCTTCTGCGATCTCGTTACTTACCCAAGCTTCAAGCCAACATCGCCCATCTTCACACCTGGCATTGGTGTGCCATCCTCGACTGAGCGAAGTTGTACAAGAAATATGTGTGGGCCGTGGTCCTGATCGCCAACGATGAGTCTCGCCATGACTGTGCCGTGTGTGGTAGAGAAGCCTAGCCCCGCAGGCCAAAACTTTGTCGATGAGATTGTTGGCGAGTGAACGACGAACTCATCGCGGTCGGGGTCGAAGGTGGCGGTCGTTTCGATACCTCGCACGAATGAACCATGACCAAGCTCGGTTTGTGCGTATGTACCAAGTATCTTGCCGGATCGAGCGAGCGGTAGCCACTTTGCCTTTTGTTCCTCAGTACCATTGTGCTCCATCCCGGGCTCGAAGAGGATGGCTTTGTGGCCGAAGGGGCTGTTGGAAGTCAGTTAGTCAGTCGTGGAAGATTCTCCTGACTACTTCCACATACCTGGCGTTCATAAGATTGTATCGCGGCGTAATCCACACAAAGTGTTCATGGTCATGCTTGAGCATATCATCGAGACACGCTTTTCCCATCTCAAGACCTTGCTCGAATAGATCCTCGCGTGATGTCTGTGCGTAGCATCGAGGAAGCTTTGCATTGTCGTCGGTGCCGATTGCTTTCTCAACTCGCTTGAAGGCGGCCCGTCGCTCTTTGACAATTTTCTCACTGCAGATGGGTTAGAGAGGATGTTACATAGGATCACAAACTGTACTGACCTTCCCCATAGTATGCACGTCAACTGGAATGTGTCGAAAGAGGCAGAGTCTCTTGCTTTCTGCAACAGCGCGCTCTGGGCATTTGCAACCATATTGACCATTGTTGCTCTAAAGGTATGGACAACAAAACGTGAAAATGAGAGGCGAAGATGCGGAGGCGAAGACTAGGCTTGAGGGTGACCGATGAATATGACCATTTAAGACGTGTTGAGCAAGCCGAGATGTAGCAGTCTATTGCCGGGTGAACTGGGCTTCCCCCATTGATGATGGTGTGCCTCCCATAGTCTCTCTGGGCAGCCACGCAACCCGCGCTTGCCATCCTCCAGGCCATATGTCGCCGTCTTTTTACCCAGTATGAACCATATCTGCATATCTGCGGCGTAGAAATCAAGATCAAAAATTGCGATTGGCCAGATGTCCAGATGTCCTCACGGAGATATGCATACATGGTCCTTCCGTTTGCCAGATGCGAGATACGAATCTCCATCTAGAGTCTAGCTGATACGGCTCCTTCACTGTATTGGGCGATCCCTTGATCTTGTGTTTCATAGCTTTTACTCGTACAGTTCAGACTGAATACATTCCAGCAGTTCGAGCCCATGGCCCGGGCTATAGAGTATGTTTGAGATCCAACTGAACGTGTGTGATGCTACTGTATATCGCACGCTTTCCCAGAGGTCGCATGTCGGCCAGTCAATGATATCGAAATCCGGAACCGAAGGACGCGGGCCGTGTTTGCAAGGGCGGCCCTTGGGCGCCGCCACGGGGGAAAATCCTCATCTTCCGATGGCACATCGAATCACGTTGGTTCGATGTTTGCCGTGTAATGATCCTTCCTCGGAAAGGACGTGGACTGCGATGCTATTCGATGAGACTTCTTCGATCAGATAGTAAGGACGTGGAGCGCGTGAGAACGAGTAGCAGATGATCCGCTCCTCTAGCACGCAGGTGCTTGACTTTGACTGATGTTATCAGACGCATTGTCATATCTTGATGGGTCGGAATCTTATTCTGTGGTTGGAAGGAGGCGGCGTAATGCCTACAGCTGAGATAGCAGCAATTCTATAGGGGTGCACTCCATTGCGCTACTAGCTCCGCGTCCGCCATTGCGAAAGCTGAGTGATATGTTGGTGATCTAGGCTGGGATTTCGAGAGATGTTATTGCGGCTTCTTTGTTGATCATCCATATCGAATGCAGACGTGCGGAGACTGACGGATGTCTAGATGCTGAGATCGTGGTGTTCTGCGGTGAGATGACGGCGGGCAAAAGCGGGCCAAGCCCTTTCTGGTTAGCATGCCATGCAACTTGCCGAGGCGACACGTGCAGAACCTGTGAACCAACTGCCGCGCATTTCCATGCGTGCATGCCAACTCTGGCCATCCCTTGCTCTGCAACAACGATAGTCATCGCGCTGCTTTCCGGTTTTGTCTGCAGTATGCCTGACCCCTGGCATGAAAATTCGCGCTGGCCCTCCCGAAATTCGTCGGCGATGTAAGCGAGCCTCTTCGAACTTCTCGTATGCGGCCTGCATGTAATCAGGTCTGCATCACCGACTAGAACTGGTCTGGTTCACGAGTACTACGCCAAGCATGTCTGTAAGCAATGACTACTAATAAGAAGCATTCTCAAGACTTTAGCATTCTTACTCATCAATCGCATGCGGGTCGCACCGTTTCCATCTTTTCTCCGGCATTTGCCCTGCCCATTCTCGGATTTCGGAATTAACGATTATTGGTTCTAGGCGCATGGTACGCTTCCTGGATGTGTGGCAGCTCTTCAACGTTCATCATGATGACGCAGTGGTGTATCTCTTCCTGTCGCTTTTGCGGAGCCTGCGGCATTTTCATTCGTGGATCCAGGTAGACCACGTGCTGGCACGACGATGTACAGGGGTTGCCTGCAGTACACGTTATGGCAGATCAGTATAGCCCATGATTAAGTATCAGTCACCTTGAGGTCATGACATAACGCACATGGGCTGGCGCGTCCACTCCACAATGCGACAGTCGCGTGCGTTTGTAGGGGGATGCACCCCGAGCCTCATGCTAGATCAAACTTCCCCAACTCCACACTACGACCATGGCGCCTGCTGAACCCAACGCAAAGCCTTTCGAGCTTTTGACGGCCGAAGAGCCAAATTTTCCAGAAGAGCGAGAAGGGTGGAAAGGATACATCGAGTGGGAGCGATACCCAGAAAAGAAGAAGCAGGCGGCGGAAATCCTGGCGAAATATGACTTCCCCGTACCTCCCGAATTCCAGTTGGAGCCGTTGCCCAAGACCAACCCGGTCCTTGAAGGTGTGCGATGGAAACACTACCACTATGCTATGGGCAAGACGCTGAAGGATATGCCGGGCGACTCATGGGAACACGTCAAGAAAGAGAAGAGCGAGGACATGGTCCATGTACTGCAATTCCCTTACAACGGAGAGCCAGAGCGCAAGCGCCTTGTCGAAACGGAGATTACCAACAACAAAGACCACTTTGTCCGTAATCACGGTGGCATTCCTGAGATCGACCCGGAGAAATACTTCTTCGAAGTCGAAGGTCTCGTCGACAAGCCAAAGAAGATCACATTGAAGGAATTACAGGACGAGAGCATCTTCCCACGCATGGAGACCTGCGTCACTCTTCAGTGTAGTGGTACGCGCCGTATCGAGCAGATCCACGACTACCCTGGAGACGGAGACGAACTCATCAATGCGCCGTGGGGAGAAGGTGCCATCGGTACGGCCCGTTACGTGGGCGTCAGTCTCAAGAAGGTGCTCAAGTACTGCGGACTGAAGCCGGAAGGAAAGCACGTCGAGTTCTTTGGCGCCGACACCTACTTCAAGAAGGGTCACGTATACAACTACGCTGTATCAGTACCGACCCGCAAGGTGAAGATCAACGAGGTCATGCTGGCGTGGGAGATGAACGGAGAGCCACTGCCCGCCATCCATGGCTTCCCACTCCGTACCGTCGTAATGGGCTACATCGGCGCCAGAAGCTGCAAATGGCTCACTCGCATCAACGTCATCGACCAGCCGTCTCTAGCTCCCGTTCAAATGAAGGAGTACCTCTACTATACTCCGCAGAACGGCAAGCAAAACGTCACATACAGCAACGGTTTCAGTATCCAAACTATGCCTGTCGCGAGTGCTATCATGACGCCTGTCGACAAAGACGTCATTGTACACGATGGGAAGATCCGCATGACTGGCTGGGCGTATAGTGGAAGTGGCTGGCCGGAACGAGTCGAAGTCAGCAACGATGGTGGCGGTGTTTGGTATGAGGTGCCATACGAGAACTTGAGCAAGAAATACTACCATGCCTGGCGCACGTGGTGGGTCGATATTCCAGTCGATGCTGAGGGATGGCTGTAAGTCTATTGTCGTCGGTAGATCTGCGACAAATGCTAACGTTGCTCAGTGAATTCTGCGTGCGTTGCTGGGATGATGCCTTGAATGTAAGCAAACTTTGACTCCCGTTGCGAAGGTCCCGCACATCTTACATCGTCGTTGTCTCAATGTGGCGTGGCAAAGTCTCGCTGTAACTACCAGATGGCATTTGCTGACTTTATTCGCAGACGCAACCCACGTTCGTGCGAAGTGCATGGAACTGGGATCTTCACGTGACATCCTCATGCCAGTAAGTATCTCTCTTCTGAGTGATGTTGCCTGCTAGATATTAGAAGGCTAACGTTACTGTAGCCGCGTCAAGCTTTACAGCGTCAATCGCACCAAACCCGCCACGATGAAGCGTCTCAAGCAACTCGAAGACCACGGTGCTTCGATTCATCCCATCACCAGGCCTTTGCCATTTGATCTCGAGACCGAGGAGGAATACCTCGAGGAGATGAAGAAGCGTGGAGGTCGCGATCCGGAGGAGTAGTTCGCTGAGAAAGAGTCGTTTGGCCAAAGTGGCTACGTGAGTTGGGTTCGAGCAAGCCCCGGGATGAACGATGAGACTTTACTGGATAGTGGAGGCGTTTTAATAGCCGGTATATATGATAATGCAATGAGTAATACCTCTTCCCCGAAGAGCGGCCGTGATTAGTGAGGTACCCGGCGGATGGAGGGGGACGCAGGAGGCAGCATTTCGCCACGTCGTATCGCCAGTCTACTTGAGCTTTCCCGGTCTCGGAGTGCGTGCAGCAAAATGTGTATGAGGCACAGTAGTTCCGGGGATTGAGTCTAGTCGGTGATGGACTGCGGCGCAGTTGAGACATTGCCCCACTGCGGGCGGGGACGTGATCGCGAACCCTTTGAAGCGGTTCTCTTGCCGTGTCACAGTCAACGACAATGCCCATTGTTGCTTTCGGTAATATTGTAGTCTTACATCGCAGATTTGTTCAGACGTTCCAACGAAGATCTGAAGCTTCCAAGACCGTAACGACAAACCTCGCCCAGTCTGCCTCGCCACGCACGTGCAGCGCAGGGCATTCGGCCCCTGCATTGCATCGCAGGACATCTGCATGAACTATCGGATCGCACGAAGAAGAGGCAGGAGCAGGCAGATGGGTCGCTCTTCAGTGGATAGTGTGGAGTACATACGAAGATAGTCTCTGCGCACGTCAGCCGGGCGACATCCGCAAGCGCCTGGGGCCAGGCATTTTTCTTCTCTTGTGGTCGTTATTGGATATGTTTGGGGGGTACATGAAGCTTCAATTCTTCCGTCGGTAGTAGCCTGGATTGAGGGTGCGCGATGGAGCGTGGTGTCGAGCTTGGTATTCTTGATCGCTATAAGTATGCGAAAGCGTTGCGATAACTCCTAAATCGTCTCCATCAATCTATTCTTCCAGCAATTACTACCCCTCTTTCTGTCTTTCAAGATGCGGTTCTTTATCCGTGCTCTTTCTCTTGCTGCAGCTGCCGCATCATTTCTTGCTCATGCGGCACCTCTCACAACTCGCTCAACCGAAGATTCGATCGCGGGCCGATACATCGTACAGCTCAAGCCGGACGTGGACGTCGCAACATTTACCGCTCACCGCGAGAAGGTCCGCAGTATAGTAGCTCGCCATCTCGGACGACGAGACGACGTCGACCTGAACGCCGGGATCGATCAGGAGTACAACTTCGGAGACTTCAAGGGCTATGCCGGGGCCTTCGATCCAGCCGTTGTTGCCGAATTGGAGGCATTAGATGATGTTTTCCTTGTCGAGAAAGACTTCCTGATGTATCCTACAGCTTTGGTAACGCGTACGTATATCACACCGTGACGCTTACATCGACGTTTGGTCAACTGCTCTGCAAGCTCTCAACTTGATGTAGTCCGTAGACCTGTTCGAGCTTTCCTTATATGATGAGAGACCATGCCGCTGACACTTATCAGAAACCAACGCACCATGGGGTCTTGCAAGCGTATCCTCCAGGACCAGAGGAGCCACCAGTTATGTATACGATTCGACAGCTGGCGACAAAACCTACTCGTATGTACTAGACAGTGGAATCCGAACGACCCATGACGAGTTCGAAGGCCGCGCTTCCTGGGGCTACAATGCAGCCAACACCAACAATGCCGATGTCACCGGCCATGGCACCCACGTAGCTGGTGTAATTGGTTCAAAGACCTACGGCGTCGCCAAGAAGACGAATCTCATTGCGGTTAAAGTGATAGGCGATGATAACGTGGCAGCTGGCTCCAGTGTGCTGGCGGGCTTGAACTGGGTAACAAACGATATCGTCACCAAAAGCCGACTGGGTTCAGCCGTGGTGAACTTATCGCTCGGTGGGGCAGCCTCCTCATCCATGGATAACGCTGTCAACGCACTGGCAAACCGAGGTATATTGCCTGTCGTCGCTGCAGGAAACGAAAACCAGCCGGCCGCAAATGTCTCGCCAGCTCGTGCTGCCAATGCTCTGTGCGTAGGAAGCGTTCAATCGAATGATGCTCGTTCTTCGACGTCGAATTACGGATCGGCCGTAGACATCTGGGCTCCGGGTGGTGATATCACGTCTACCTGGCACACCTCGGATACAGCCACAATGACAGCGAGTGGTACTTCGGCGTCTGCACCATTTGTGGCTGGCATAGTGTCTTATCTGCGGGGTCTCGAAGGGCAATCGATTGGCCCGGCCGCGAGGGCAAGAGTTTTGGCATTGGCTACTGTAGGTGACTCTACACCGACTGCATGTGAGACGTTCACTGACTTCGCGAACCTAAATTTAGCCAAATCGCCTTACAGATGTAGCAGGCGCACCAAACCTATTGGCTTACAATGGAAGAGCTTGAAGGCGATGGTCGCAATCGGCTCGTGCTTCGTTGTTATATAGCAATACAGCCTCTATTCAGCTGAACCAATCTTTAAAGTTACATCAGCGATGAAAGGTTGTGTTCAATGTTGCCCAAGACGTGGCGCGATGTGTGTATTGGTTCACAGGTGTTGCGACACACGTTCTTAACGGAACTTTGGAAGAGTTTGAGGTGCCCCGAGAATGAGGAGTTGATCGCCAAAATTCATGAAAGCAAAAGAAGTGTTTGCTCGGAGTGGTTGAAGTCGTAGTCGCGTCCGACGACGAAAAGTGTTGGCGGCTGACAGTGTTCTCACGGAAGGAGGCCATGCCATCCAGAATAGGCTAAGACTGACTTAGTCATCCGATGAGTGGAGCCCATCAGGGGTTCGCGATCTCGATGACGTAGAACACCATCCTGTTCACCCTAACCTCACCACAGATACTGCTAGCATGCCATCTACACCTCTCCAAACGGCCGTTAACGCGCTCCGGAGTCCGAGTAACGACTTCGGATTTGTTGAGGCGCTGGCAGCTTCGCGCGTAGCTTGGACTTCACTTGATCATCATTAACCGTTCTTGCAATGGCATCTTCCAGCGCAATTTCTTCATTAACAACAGGCACCTTGATCTCTACGAAGCTGAGGCACCTGCTACCCAGTCGCAACGCGACCTTAGCAGTCTATCAGAAGTTTTCATTGCGATGGAAGCAACTGCAAGGTCTCAAGATGCATGGGCGAGTAAGAAACAACCGTCTCAAGATGACAATGGTATACAGGAACCTACGAATATGAGTTCGCTTGTTGGAAGCGGCAGTTACGCCTCCTACGTAGCGCCCTTGCTCATATAGATCCTTTCGACAATAACTGCCCAAGAGCTTCAAAGCAACTGCGACCCTACCGCCTACTCGGGACCTGTGGCACGCGATGTGTACATATTCGAGACCACATTTACGGCGAGCGGCCCGCCATCAATCCTATCGTTACCTCTGGCCTACGGCCTATCGCAATGGTCATAGTCTTGCTTCCGAGTTGCGGATTGAGAGGGCTGGTCAAATCCTTGCTCTCACCTCAGGTCACGACAAGCGATCACGCCGAAACTTCGGCTCCACGATACGTCTGCGCGCGCAAGAAACACCAGAGTGGAAGAAAGGGACGAACATGCGTTTACCGAGTCAGCGGCGAGCGTACAGGCAACGGCGGACGCAAAGTCAGGCTATACACGAATGTGGAAGGTGTCGATCTCGACGCCGACGAGCGGAGGAGTTTCGCTGGCATTCAACGCACTATGCGCTACACCAAGGGCCGTAGCCCGAGACAGAAGACGCATCGTTCTCCACCGATAGCAGATGCTGCTGGGAAAAGGCGACCGAAGGCTAAGAAGCTGGCTGTCAAGGCTCACGATGAAGGCTCTGGTAGTCATTTTGAAGGCAATCGAATTGCGCCTTCACGAGCCAGACTCTTGAGCGCAAGCTCGGACGAAGTGTGGGACGTGCCCAGACATCTCAGATTTGGGGAAAATGGGAAGCATATATTCTGCAAGTCGCATAATGGCTCACGCAGCAGGACACGCGATGTCAATCACCATGAAGGCTCACAAATCCGCAGACGAAAAGAAGTAGGCAGTTTTGGTGAGCCGACGTCGCAAGCCGAGAGACACGTGCGAAAACGTCGAGACGATTATTGCTCCGGCGCGCTACCGATCCCAGAGCATCGATCAAGTAGACCAACCCTGGGATCAGCACCGATACTTCCTTCAAGAAGATCTCGAACAACCGCAGCGAGCAATACCATCAAACTTGTCATCAACCCCGAAAAAGATACATCCAAATTGGAAGAATATGAGTCACTCGACGGAGAGCAGAACGCATTTGCGGTCTCAGAGGCGCCTGAAAGCCCATTCAGGCAACCCGGGCTGACGCCACAGGAGTCGTCCGACTTAGTCTTCGGGGCAAGCTCTCAAGTCGAAACGCGGAGACGGCGGCGAGCGGGTCGGGCAGACGATCATATTGCGCCAGACGTGCATGAGTCCACATCCCAGCTCGCACGCGATCCTTCACTAGGCAAAATACAGCAAAACACGGACGCATACAGCCTGTCTCGCAACCCACCTCTATTGGACCTCGGACACACTATACTCGAGCATGATCAACATGAGGTTCTTGCAAGATCGCGAGCACCGGCTCTCATCAGTCCTCCAAGAACAGCGTTGTCAACACACGGCGCCACGCGGGCAACAATGTCACGGTTTCTTCCAAAACAATCCCTACAACAAGTCACTTCAGGTTTACCTGGACTAGTTCATGCTCAGGCCGGTGTACCATCTGATCGGTACCTATCAAGTGTCACCCCTGGTACCCCACCGTATACGCCTGAAAAGGCGACATAATACGGCAATGATAGAGCAGCGTGGTATGGCATATGACGGTCAGCCCGGCCATCAGTACAAGTGTCTGAAACAGGAACACTGAATGGAAAACAACAGTTGGGGTATTATTAAACGCCGTTTACCGAAGGCAAGATATTAGCCAATCCAATTAATCCACGTCCTCGATCAAGTCATCATATCCGCTGTTCATTACGGGTATTGTCTCATTTCCTCCGTCCAACAGATCACTTCCGCTATGTTGGCTGATATCGTCGTCCAAATCCTGATATTCCTACTTAGCATCAGTTTCGGTGTCGACAACGTTCACGTCTCCTGTGCGACCGGGGTTACGATGATCTTCGCCCCCATGACGGCCGGGGAGTCCGCGTCCTCGATGTCGGGATAGATGTTATTTACCAGAAATTGTCCGACCTGCCATGACTACGAGTTTGTTAGCTATCAGCACTCTTATTTGACTGGAGACACGCGACGTACCAGAAGCCCGCCCTCCACATAATGTCTCCACCTCTCTGAAGACCCCAGGTATACCAAGATCTCCCATGGCAATTCCTCGCTATCGAACTCCCAAAACGTCATGTACTGGTACACTGACGCCTTGTCCACTTGTTTGTACTTCTCGTCCTGGATGAGCGAAGCGTGCTCGAGCTTGAAGATGCGCGTGCGAAGCAGTCCAGGACTCTCGAGCATACCGGGCGTGAACTCTTCTCCGAACCACTTTACGAATTCGTCGTGAACCTCCGGGGCGGGCTGCCAAAGGACTACGACCCACATTTGGACATCGCGGGGATCTGACGCAGGGTGTTAGCTTCCATGGTGCATCCTTGTATCGTGATCTTGAGGATGACATACCTCCGCGCCACTCCTCCCCAAACCAGTTCTTATGCTCTGTGTAGAACCGTGTGTCTACCTTCGCCTCATTCGGGAGTTTGTCCAGCGCAGGGCATATCCGCGCATCCAGGTCTTGCGCGCTTGGTTGTTTTGGTAGGTCGTAAATGGTCATGAACCTGCCATCAATCCCAGGTACTTCCTGGAATGGGCTGTCTTCCACTTGCTCTGCATGTCTGGCGGTGGACCTGATCTTCACCAGGGCGTCGGGTATATGCGTGGTTTCGTACCAGTGATAGGCATCGTTAGCATCCTCGCCTAACTCCGCCCAGGCACAAGCAATTCTTGACATGATTTCTTTTTGCGAGAGTTGGTAATTCGGTTCCGCGGACGTGGTCAAGAAGGATGAATGCAGAAAGGTAGGTGAAACTTGACAGAGCAAGAGAGCAAGGTAACACAGCGGTCAGCATAAGGAGTACGCGCAAACAGAGCACACCTGGACTGTGCCACGAAAGTTTTGCCCTGCATCCCTGAACCATGTGCTCTTCAGCAAGGGTTACTCCGTCGGGGCAAGTAAAGCTGTAAGAATTTCCCCAATCAGTATGGTGTCGTGGCGGCCCGTATCCGCCTGACTGCGGCCATGAGGGTGTGTCCGCAGTACCGCCGGGGAAGTTCGCATTGCCGAAAGCTAATTTCGCGATTACTGCCAATAGTCACGATCAGTGTAGTTCGCGAGCTGATCTCAATCAATCCGAGGCAGACTACAACTTTAAAATGATGATGCGCTGGTAGCAGTCGGAGGTAGAGGTACGTCGAGTCATGTGAATCACCGATGCGCCGGGAGTCGGACATGGGTCGTACGCAGGAAGACCGAACGGGTGATCACACGTCCGGAAGGAGAAGCGCGCAGACAGGAATCAGGTAAGTTAGCCAGCTGATTAGCATGTATTGGCTCGCTAAAAGTAGATAATGCTTTCGATTTGAGCTGTGCAGGATCGCTTAGACAGCATGAACGCCACGTAGTAAACAAGACATGGCAAGACTGCGCCGTAACCCGAAACCTCCTCGTGCGCGTTTCCCACGTGGCGCCCCAGACAGTTCAACATGACGCACATGACGCCAGAGCTTGTCATCGCGTACAGAGTGTAGTTATGTGATAGCGGAATCGTCTTCCCCTCCAATTAAGCTTCTCTTGCGGCGTCTTGCGTGTGTTTCCCCTTCACTTCCTTCACACCCAAATACCACCTCCGATATCAATGTGCATCTTCTTCTCATGCGCGTCTCTTTTGTCTTTCCTGGGAAACCCACGGTGGTTCCTTTCGCATACAAGCGCGCGGCATCGGAACGAGCGATCCCCCTGATGAGCTCCTCGGTAGTGGCGTTGGAGATCTTGCTTGCGCGAATATTCTTTGTTGCAGTCGTTATAGGTGCAGACATAGATCTTCTTGATCTCGACTCGGTAAGAAGGCGTGTGTGGGGAGTTTTGGCGGGAAGAAACAGTTTGCTCCCGTGGAAAAGTGCAGTGTATGGTATCGTCGTTGGCATGCCCATAGGCTCCCAGGTTGGCGAAGTCAAACTCCGGAGATACAATGTTCATCGACCCGTCGGCCAAGGTGGCCGCAGAATCGTGACTCGGTCTCCCTCCGTGAGCATCACTCGTTGTGGTCGGATTGTGAGTATTCTCAGGGCCTACTCAAGAGTCAGCATAGCGTATGACATACTATTTGTAGCGTACTTACTGATTGTGGAGAATAGCTCACGCGATTGTGACTCAGATTGTCTCTGGAAGAAGGAGGGAAGGGTTTGGAATCTGTTGCGCCTAGATGGGAGCAGTATGATGATCTGGGCATTGCGATAAGTCTTGTGCTACCATTACCGACATTCGCCATGGCGAGGAGATCAGATCATGAAACACCGTATCATCCGCTGAAGCTTATGGTAACACAAGACCTGATGACTTCCAGTGCAGGCCCAGGACGAAATGAGTGAAGACGCTGTCATACGAAATGATTGTAAACGATGAAAAGAATACAGAAGTCGAAAAGGAAAAGGGAATGACATGTGAAGGAAGAGCAGATGAACCCGAAGACAGATGTTGCGATGAATGCTAGGAAGGCTCTATGGATACAACACTACAACAACCAACGGAATCATAGCAGACCCGATACGTGAGGCGTGTTCGACCAGTAGATATGGGGAAAAGGGCAAAGAGGAGATGAAAGAGAAATGGAAGCGTTTCTGGGCCCGAAGTCTCTATGTAAAGGGTGGGCCGGGAAGAGTCAAAAGTACGTGCTCCCATCCATTGGGTCAGTATATTCACTTTAAGGTTGTGATAGTTAGTCTATTCGATACATACCGACTGTAAGTGTCGGATCCCGCATGCACGGTAGATGTGAATGAGTTGTATGACGTAAGGTTCATAAGAGAACCGTACTGATCGTAATCGAGTCGTTCGAGTTGAAGTCGTTCGAGATCAGGCTGTTCGAAGTTGAACAGTTCCATGTCGTGGAAGGGATGGGATGAAAGGCCAGAATTGATGGAAACAAAATCGAAGAGATCGTCCGCTTTAGGCGAGTTGTGCGCGGGCACATTGCGACCGCGATCGCTGGTACCGTAGCTAGTTGCACGTCTTCGTGCCATATTAGATGGGGACTGGGGCGCTGGGAAAAGACTGGATTGATGGAGTGATGATGAAGCCATCGAGAGAAGGCGCGTATATTAGTATCCGTGAAATGAGGCTATGCGGGTGGTGCCCTTCCATGCAGGCGCCCCTCGAGCTGAGAGGGGCACTAGCGCGGTGCATGTCAGCTACCAATAGATGGCAATTGCAAAGTGCCCTTCCGCTTGTCGCAGCAAGGCACGCATAGCGCTAGAAATTGGCAGTATTTACTGAGCAAGATATCAATGCTGGCAATGGATCAGAGTTGCGCAACGATAGGCGAGGCATCCAAGGATTGGTTTGCGGGCAGCCAGTGAACACGGCATTGCGAGGGCGTGCAAGGCAGCTTTGTCATTTCTGAATAGCGCGGATCGAGCGATGATTCAAAATTTACGATCAACAAACGCAGATGGTACGGGAGTGATGGTGCTGTATAGTTGTTGTTTGTTGTGGCAGTCAAAAAGCGGGCGGCGCAATTACCCCCGCCGAAGGCAGCAGCGCCTGACGCCATCTCCCCGTCTTCATCTCATCCACTCCAACCACACATCAACGTCGGCCGGCTTGTGCCCTCACCCCACGACCCAATGCTAATACGAATTTGTATGCCACTGCATATTAAATCACATACCTAGGGGATGTTTCCAGGGCTTCCCAGCAAGCTTGCTCACCAGGTAAAGCTCGTGGACCTGTGCCGTACACTTCTCTCCGCGGCAACGCTGGAGCCACGAATCGCCACAGGTACATCAAGGGGCGCGTCTTTCAGGACCCTACGGAGTAAGGCCCGTGTCAGCAACTTCTTTACCGCGAAACAACTCATCTACGATGCGTCGTCGTGAACTTATCTAGTATATTCGGTCGCGCTTCGATACTCAAGCTGCACGTTTGTTCCTTGATCCGAGTAGGTCAGACTCTGGTCTTTGATAGGCATTTTCGAACCTTCGAAGTCACTTCGTCGTCGTGGTCCAGCATGTGTACGCGCTTGCTTCTAACGCGCGTCTCGAGCTAGCGCGCATTATTATCCGATGCGCAACCTCCAACACCGGTAGGCAATACCTTCTATATTCGTTTTGTTCTATCAATTTGTTCTTCGGCCGAACTTGGTAGTTCAATGAATCTTCCGAGAATCTCGTAGTAAGCTTCACGCGTGGCTACCAATCAGTTCACCACGGTACCTGCCGAGAAGGAGTGATGGCTTTCACGATTGCCCTATCGAACTGACCCTTTGCCTTCGACTCACGACTGACCCATTGTGTCGGGACCAAGGATGCTAGTGAACTGCATTTCCTTTGTTCCACAACGTTGGAATTGGTGGAGAAGCGGGAAAGACCAAGGGCGCTCCTTGAACTAACAACGGCGACAAGTTGGTGAGGCGCGCAGTTCACGCAATTTTCACGGTAGTTTACCAGTATCTGAAGTCCTATAAGATCAAAGTCTACAGTATGGAATTCCGTACCTCATCTGTTGTCCATCGGATCGAATCACAACAATGTTGCGCAACACTCTTTCAACAGCGGCCGCCCTAGCGGCCTGTGTGGCTACGGCTCAGGCTTCTTTGAACATGTCGGATACATCTTTCAAGCTTTTCAAGTCTTCGTTGAGTCAGCTTGCGCAAGTCTACTTGCCAGGCTCAGAAGAATTTACCAATGCCACAGTACGATGGGGCGCCGGGCAGACTCCGCACTACGACATGATCGTGAAGGTTGCAACGGAAGAAGATGTTCAGGAGACTGTCAGTATACTCGTACTACGATAAGCCTTTCCTTTATCTAACCTCAATCCAGATCCTCTATGCCAATGCCAACGATAAGCCCTTCCACGCCATCTCGGGCGCTCACGCGACGACAACATACCTCAACAACATCACAAACGCCGTCGGAATCTTCATGCGGGGTATGAACGATATCTTCATCGTCGACGATGGCGATACTGCTTTGATACAGGGCGGTATCCTCAACGGCGACGTCATTGACTTCCTGGGGCTCCATGACAAGCAAACAATGACAACGGCTTGTGCCTGCGTCGGCTACGTCTCCCCTATCCTCGGAGGTGGACACGGCTGGAACCAAGGACGTTACGGCCTAGCATCCGATCAGCTCGTTTCCGCGCGTATGGTCCTAGCCAACGGTACCGCCATCACCGTCAACGAGAGCAGCCCAGACCTGTTCTGGGCGATACGTGGCGCTGGCCACAACTTTGGTCTAGTGACCCAGGCTGAGATCAAGATCTATGACAAGAAGCCAGTTGTCGATGGATGGGCTGTCAGCGGCTACTTCTTTACGCACGACAAGATGGAAGACGTTATAGCAGTCGCGAATACTTGGATGACAGCTGCTAACAGGTCCGTGAGCTTGGAACACTACGTCGTCTTCTCTTTCGATCCCGAGGTAGACCCAGTGAACGTAAGTCTACATCCATTGCCTCAACCCTACGTTATTACTAACATCACCAGCCCATCGTCATCATCTGGGTAATTTACCAAGGTGCCGACACCGTCCCAGCCCAATACACCGACCCCTTCGTCGCGATGTCCCCCATCAACACCGAATCAGGCATAACCGACCTCGGCGGCGTTAGCAGATTCACCGGCGCCGACAGCGACGGCCCCTCCTGCACCAAAGGCTACACGCGCTCCCTCGTCCCCGTCTCAGCAGACACATACGACGCACCTTCCCTACGCGAAGTCATAGACATCATGGCCACTTTCCCGGCAGAATTCCGCAATTCCGCCGTCCTCCTCGAAAGCTACTCCACCAACCGCGTTGGCGAGATCCCGAGCGACAGCACCGCATACCCCGATCGCGATGGCCATCTCCTCTTCTCGCCCTTCATGACCTACGACAAGAACGCTAGTCTTGATGCGCTCGCGTGGAACTACGCGGGTCAGATTCGCGACACGATGATCAAGGGGACGAACAAGCCTTATGAGTCTTACATCAACTATGCGAGGGGTGATGAGACGACAGAGCAACTGTATGGGTATGAGCCGTGGAGGTTAGAGAAGTTGAGGAAGCTGAAGAAGGAGTATGATCCTTTTGGCAAGTTCAATTTCTTTGCTCCCATTTTGGGAGAGGATGGGCAGCCGTTGTAAGGCTGAGCCGTGTGGCTAGGAGGATATTTGGCTATGTACGCTGCCTTCGCTCGCTATATACAATAATACATTCAATCGTTACGCGTCTTGCGTTTATGTCTCGCTTCGAACTGCTTTGTGATGCGTATGCGAGTAGCCGCGCGTAGTCAACTTGCGATCTGCGCTTATTCACATGCTTACTGAGAGCTCAACCCGCCACGCCCACACACGACGGCCTGTCCAGTCCAATCGCTTGAATACTGCCAGATGACTCTGCAGCTTCTTGTCGCGCGATCGACTTATACAGCGCATGCTGGTGTATGCGATATGCCGACAACGACTAGTCTAGACGCCCATCGTGGCTGATACATCAACGACGTAGAACACTCAGAGACATTTCGGATAGATATATAGACCTTCATTCCTATGCTTAGCAGTGTACTCATCATCTAATCTCGTTAAAAAGCCGCAACGATGTTCAGCCGCCCATTTGAGTTTGCTGCATCGAGTGAAGACGCCCTGATCCCACTCGTTGACCCTTCTTTCACATTCAAGACCTATGAGAAAGAGCTGAACCCATTCGAAGTTCTAACGGGAGCGGTTACCAATGGTAAAGAGGCGCTCTTCGACGAAGCCATATCTCCATCGAGCATGTGGTCGGCATCAAGTCGTCCAAGCAGCAGCCCGTCCGCAGCACCAGAGACGAAGCAGCTAAGCGCCAACGTTCCAGCCCGTCGCCCGCTCGCTAAAGCACACACGTTTCCAAAATACAAAGAGGAATCGCGATCGAAAGTCCAGGGTCAAGGAGAAGCGAAAAAGATGATACTCGACCTTGTGCCCATCGGAGAAGCGCAAACGTTCAGACTAGAGGGCTCTTTCATATACGCCACCAGGACCCAAAACATTCCGCGATACCAATTGCAACGAGACTTCGACCTTGACAGATCTGTGTCAAAGTTGCGTATCCGCGCTGTACATGCAGGCGAAACGCGGTCATGTTCAGTACCAACCACACATACGGCACGCGACCAACCGATCCCCTACAGTAGCGAAGAAACGCTATATAGCATAGATGAATTCGAGATGCGTGGCAAGAAAGCTGGAACACTACCTGGCAGCATCCAAATGACGTCTGGGGAGTCATTGTGGGGCGGTCAGTGGACGCGTATTTGGCATGTTACTAAATGTAAAGCTCAGCATCATGTGTGCGATTACAGAGGTGCATGTGAGCCCGAGAAGCATCTTTTGTATTGCGTCAAGAAGGGTGTGTGGGAGGATGCTGAGGGGGTGGTTGTTGCACGGGAAGAGACTGGGAGGGAGGGGCTGGGTGCCGCGAACGCGTCTCGATCGTTGATGGGGATGGGAGTCGAGAAAGATGGAAATGAACTTGTGCTGGAGAAGACGGATGGAATCGAGAAAGACGGGAAGAAACGCGATTTGGTAATGGCGTGCTGGGTGATGAAGTTGTGGATGGCGGAGGAACTCCGGTGGGAGGGAAATTGAACGCGGGAGAGAGACGCCGAAGAGAATACGAGGCGTCCAGTTTCAGGCCGGAGGGTGATTGCAGATCTGTAAGAGCTATCCCCAATTACTCGGTGAAACATTGCAATCGCATTGCATGCTTGCAGTAATCTTGTTGGAAGAAATCGAAGTGCATCACGTGACAATGTGCGCTACAGCAGCGGGCGCGCCCTCGACACGTGGTGACAGCTGTCAGAAGCCCCTGCATAATACAGTAGTGTAGTAGATACGATTCCAAGTCTCTAGTTGTTCTTCCAAAAGCAAGCATCTGCGTCAGCATCGAAGACCGAAAAATGGAGTTGGGCAGGTCAAGCGTCGTGATAGCGCGTCTTCCGGCGCGCCTGCTAGACCGAGCGCCACAGCCAAGGGGTGAGAGCCACCGCCTCATCCATCCATCATTCCCAGGATCATCGCTCAGAGGGGCATTCGCGACTTTGGCGATTACGACCACCATGACTTGATTATTTTCACTCAAAGACTTTGTCTAATTCAATGCCCTAAAATAATCTCAACCAAACTTCAACTTACAAATTTGGCGGTCGAAGCCCTATCGCCGCGATGCCGCTCATCACCCCCTCACGGCTCGCCATCATCATCGTCTCCTTTTCGCTCTTGACTTTCTTCTGGACTTTCGGTCTGCCGCAACAAACGCCCCAGCCGACGATACCCGTTATCGACCACTACGACCACAAGAATGTGCATACCGAGCCGATAATACCGCCGCCCGTCATCGAGACTCCGCACGCGACATCCACGCCGATAGCACACGGAGATCATCCGAAGGAGACAGATGATCACAGATGGGACGATAAGGGAGCGCAAGGTGGAAAGGGAAAGACAACACCATCCGCGCCTACCGAGACAGGCGTTGCGGAGTATGAAGAAGATGGCGGAAGATGGGAGGATAAAGAAAAGTTGAAGGGTGGTGATAAGTCGGGGAGCATGTCAGGCTCAGGCGCAATGACAGCGCCTACAACACTAGCCACTGAGGCGATGCCTGCATCGAAGACTTCGATTGCGGCTAAGCCAGACGTTGCGCCTACGAAGCCCGCCGAAGCCGCCATTCCTACACACGCAGTCGAGAAGTTTTGTAACGACGCCGACGGAGCGAAAGACGTCATGGTCGTCCTCAAGACATCGAAAGCCGAAATCGAGAAGCTCAACAGTCACCTCAGCAATCTGCTAGCCTGCGTTCCCACCTTTGCCATCTTCAGCGACCATGCCGGCGAGTTCCAAGGACACAAAGTACACGATGCGCTCGATTCCATAAGCGGCGAGACCAAGTTCAAGCACAAGGAGTTCCAGGAATACCAGCTCATGCATGCTGATGCGGAGCACAAGCCAGACGTGAAGAAGCTGGAGGAGCTGGAAAAGTGGAAGTTCCTGCCCATGGTGTACAAGGCGTACCACATGAACCCCAGCGCCAAGTTCTTTGTCTTCATTGAAGCCGACACGAGTCTGAGCTGGACGAACCTGTTGCAATGGCTGAACAGGCTGGACTACCGGATACCGTACTACAGCGGAGCGCCCTACTACATCGCGGGCACACAGGTGGCGCAGCGCGGAGCAGGCATCATGATGTCTCAGGGTGCACTGCGACGGTATTCCAAATCTTACGATGAGCTCTACACAACCAAGTGGGAACCGGACAACGGCGATCAATGCTGCGGCGACTTGATGCTAGCGAAGGCGCTTGGCGACGCACACGTGGAATTCTACGCTTCTTGGCCACTTCTCCAGAGTGAGCAGCCAAGTACACTTGACTACACCAGGAAGCACTGGTGTGCTCCTGCCGTGTCATGGAATCACCTTGGCGGTGACCAACTCACGAGGCAGTGGGATATTGAGAAGAAGTGGACCACCGCGAATGGCTGGAAGAAGCCATATCTGTACCGCGACGCCTATCACGATTCAGTGGAACCGCACATCGAAACGCGAAAGGTGGGCTGGGACAACCTGAGTCAGGACACGAAGATCGTTGCACCAGAAGGACGCCGGCAAAAGCTCAAAGACGACGCCGCGAAGAAGGAGAAGGAGAAGGAAGAGCAAGATGCCGAGAAGAAAGAGAAAGAGAAGGGAGAGCAAGACACTGCCAAAGAAGAGGCGAAGCCGAAAGCAGAAGACGATAAGAAAGACCCCCCAAAACTCAAACTCGACACCGCCCCACCACCCGACTCCCGCGTCTTCCAAGAAGCCGGCGCCCTCCCCACCTCAAACAGCATCTCCAAACGCGAAGACAAGAAGGACGACAAAAAAGACGACAAGAAAGGCAAGGAAATGAAAGAAGACAAGAAAGAACCGCCAAACTGGGACAAGCTCGCCGAGAAACACCCCGATGCAGCAGATAGCTCCGAGCGCTGCCAGGCCGTTTGCTCGGAAGTCGAGGACTGCTTGCAGTGGCGGTATACGGCGAAGGGGGAGGGCGAGTGCCATCTCAGCAAGGTGATTCGGTTGGGTGGGAAGGTGGGGGATGAGGAGTGGACGAGTGGGTGGGAGGTTGAGAGGATTAATGGGATCAAGAAGGAGTGGGCGTGTAAGGAGGTTAAGTGGAGGTTTTATCAGTGAGAGGATAGGGTTGATGAGACGGGATAAGATGGGATGGAGGGGTAGATTCAGGAAAAGAATGGCGTTATTGGTGTTTGTTTGGATTTGGGATTGAGATGAGAGCTTTTGTATAGTGTTGAGCTACTCTTGGTCGCAAAGATGAAAGGGTTGGAAGCACGCGAAGTGCGCGAAGTGGTTGTATATACCCTTTTTTGTTAATGTATATGGTTATGGCATAATGCGTATCACGGGGATGTAGTCGGACGTGACAAATATCCTTGAGCTCAGGAGTTGAGTGAAGGTGGTACCGCACACATGAAGTGGGTCTGGCTTTTCACAACCACGGCTGTGTTCTGTCGCTACCATGTCACGCATGGAAAGCTACCAGATATCTCGTTCACCATATATTTGTCGCCGTGTATCACATTCACTTCCCGCTTTTCTCCATCACAAACAGTCTCAAACGACACTACTTTCACTCTTCGACACCTACGACTTGTCTGTTCGTCAACCTACATTACACGACTGCTTCTCATTCCTGTCCACAGTCCGACGTCACCCCCCAAAAAAGGTACAACTAGCTGGTAAAGATACGGAAAGTTCCACTGACAACTTATTTCTTCCAGAAGTAACCGACGATGCTGCTAGCTCGACCCTTTGGTCACTCCCAAATGCGAGCCCTCTACGGACGATTTCCTCCTCCCAGAGGCTCGATAATCTTTGGATTGGCATGCTGCTGGGGTCAATGGAAGATGGACAGAGCACGATTGGAAAGAAAGAAGGGAAAAGTCGCGAACATCATGGGAGGCGTGTAGACGACGAAATCGACATTCAAACCCAGAAGCCCATCATCAGATCCCCCAAAGAAAACATAAACATTATCCAAACGTCTTTGGCCTCCCAAATGTGTTCCTGGAGCATACGAACAGACTTATGCACCCGACCGTTCCTGCCTTCCTGCGCTTGACCTGGAACGGCAGGCGCAATACGCCTTCTTGGCTACTTCCCCTCTACCGGCATGTTCAATCTAGATGCCGTATCATCGTCAATCTCTAGCATCGCCCCTCACAAATTGTATACTTTAAACTCACTTTTCCGCATACCATGGAACCTGATGCTCTCTCCCAACTCAAAACCCTGCTAGCCGCCGCCCCAACCCTCCGCACCCAACTCAGCAACACCGAGCGCCTCCAACTCAGCGGCTTAGCCGAAGCGCTTAGGAACGAGTTGGAAAGACCAGACGAAGCTGTCTTTCGGGTGACGTTTAATGAAGTATGTCTTACGCTTTTACCGTGGGCTTTCTGGGTTTGCGGGGTTGTGGCTACTGCATTCGGTCGACTAGCGCTAACCACGGATGAAATACAATCAGCCTGGACATTATCTCGCTATTCGACTTGCTTTGCAATGGGGAGTTTTTGAAGCGTTGGGTGATGTTGGTGAGAAAGGGGTGTCGTGTGAGCAGATTGCTGAGGTTGCGGGGGCGGATGCAAAATTGGTTGGTATGTGTACTTCGTCGCGAGCTTCAACAAATGCCCTCAAGATTGGCATGCGGAACTATTTGGAGAGACTGGAAATCTTTGTCTCATGAAGTTGTACTAATGAAGAACGTACAGCACGCTTCCTACGCCATCTAGCAGCAAACGGCACAATCCGTGAAGTCGATCATGATACCTACGCAAGCACTCGGCTCTCAGCGTCTTTGAGGCAGAAGTCGTTCAAAGATGCTATACACTTTATGTAAGCCCCAAACTACTACTCTCACGCACATACATACGTCTCAATACTCATACCACACGCCCAATAGGTTCGATGACTTCTACAACGTGGGCTGGCGCGTCCCCTCATTCCTCGACTCAATCTCCCACCGCAACCCATCTGATATTAGCAACGGCTCGTTCCAACACGCCCATAGCTTTTCTAACAAATCGCTTTACACGTATTTTAACGAAGACGCAGCGATGGGCAAGCGCTTCGGCGGAATGATTCAGATGTATAACGCCGGCAAACCTTTCTTTTGGGAGGATGGGTACTACCCGTTCAGAGAGCGGTTAGTGGAAGGTGGACCTGTGTCTGACGAGGAGGTACTACTTGTTGACATCGGAGGCGGCGATGCGGGTGATCTGGGTCTGTTGAGGAGAGCGCTTGGAGGAGATGTCAAGGGTCGACTCGTGCTGCAGGAGTTGAAGCATATTGTTGATCGGAGTGAGCAAGATGGGTTTGAAGCGCATGTGGGAGACTGGAATGAGGTTCAGCCAATTGAAGGTACGTTTCTAAGGTTGTCGTGTGACAACCGTGCGGCAATAACGCTCCTGTATAGATGCGAGAGCATATATGCTCCAACACATCCTCCATGACTTCAGTAGCGATGACGCATGCCGCCGCATCCTGCGAAACATCGTCCCCGCTATGAAGCCCGGTTACTCCAAGCTTCTCATCAAAGAGCTTCTAATACCCAATCGAAACGCACCATGGGCGTTTACGGCCATGGATGTCAACGTCATGCAATCGCTCTCTGGTCAAGAGCGAACTGAGTCGCAGTTTCGCGAACTACTCGAGTCGGTGGGACTCAGAATTGAGGGCATTTGGAGGCATGAGAATGCGTTAGATGTGGTTATTGAAGCCTCACTGCCTTAGAATAAGCCCTCTATCTATCTACACCAGTTCCCAATCGCTACCAGATGGCTCTTTACTCGATATAACATACTTCCTCCATCCCTCCTCCGTATCCGCTTCCCTCCAAGTCTCCACATCACCCACCACCCCATTTTCATCGACTTTCCAGTCCCCTCATTCCACCATACCCAGCCAACTCTCCAACACCCCCGCCAGACTCTGCGCCTGAAATTCTTCAAGCGCCCTTCGTCCAGGCTGATACAACTCTGTGAAGCTATCTTTCCCACGCGAATCCTCTCCACCCGCGAAATTTGTTCCATCGCCTCGCCTCGCAAACCCTTTCCCACCAATGGCGTATGGCAAGACGAACGAGATTCCGTCTTCCAGACTTCTGTGATTGGTAGGCAGTAGGTATAAGCCAGAAGGATAAGTCTTGATATCGCGGTAGTCGAAGAAGTTCGGTACCATGGCGTCGTCTAAACTTTGCGGAGTCCAGGTTGGGTCTTCGGAGAAGTTTAGGTCGGACTGGAAGAGTAGTACGGGTGGCACTTCTTCTTTATCTTTGGACATGTAGGAGCGGAAGGGTTGTTCAGGAAAGTCCGAGGAAGTGATGACGCGGAGACCGGGAGCTATCATCTTGAAGCGGGGGCGGCGGGCGGGGAAGAGGAAATCGTATGCGCATTGATGGGGGATGTCTATTGTGTCGCGTATGTTGTCGTCCAACAGGCCGTACATGGGTCTCTCGGCTGCTTGTGATCTACTGGCTGCAGGCATGCGGCTCTCGATTGCTTCAACAAGCTTCTCCCATACATCGAGGTTGTGCTTGAGCATATTCTCATTGTACGGCACGAAGACCCAAGGCGCATGTTCCCAGTACTCGCCGAACACTTCAGGCCACTCTTCTCGAAGTCTCCCTCCTTTTTCTGGTGCGGCCTGGATGGTCTCGTTGCGGATCTGAGAGAGCCAGAGAGTAAGCACGGTTTCTAAAGAATACCAATTCTGTGTACTGATGTCGTCGGTATCGTATATAGTGAGACTGAGAGTACAGAGATTGGTCTTCTGGTCATATCTGTCCTTGTGAGCTCGTTGTTCCAGTAGAACAGCAACATGAAGTCTCTTACATCAATCCACAGATATGCCCTGTATCGAAGTGAGCCGCAGCATACAGGACTAAGCGCCTTCCCTCATCACCTTCTTCCTCCTCGTCAACTTGATCTTCCTCGATGCCTTTCTCTTCCTCATCACCTTCCCCCCTCCTCCTCACCACCACCATTCTCATCACCTTTCCCCTTCTCCTCCTTGTCATTGGTATAGTCGTAATCCTACAACATATCTTTAAACTCGAACATGTGCTCAGGATGAGACAGGCCTTGAACCCAGTAAAAGAACTCAGGATAGAACCCTTCTTCTTCTACGCGCGGAATCTGGACTTGCTCGAGGAATTGAATGAGACCGGGCGAGAGATTTGATCGTTCGGCTTCGGCTTCATCGCCGAACACTTCGAACCAAGATTTGCTGTGCGAAGCAAGTGTATCTGCGGAGCGGCCTGAGCCGACCCAGCCGTGTCGTACGATTTCGTTGTGAAGGCTGATGCAGCGTTCGACATTCATGGCTGATGGCGATGGGGCATTGAGGGAAGGCAAAAAGAGATATAGGAAGCGGGTTACAATACATGTCTGGGCTACCGGCTCTTTATATGGCAAGTGTGATTGATAGCTTTACCGAGAAAGATGCTACGCAAGACTACAGCGCATAGACGAAGACCTAGGCTGGAAAGAAACTAGTAGCCAAGACGGGCGGCTCGGAAGCGAAGTTCAGGAGAAGAAGGTAGCAGATGCTGAATTCACAGTGATGAAGTAACCAAATCAAGTAAAACAAACAGTCCCAGAGATACCAAGATCCACTCCAGTTGATGCCAATTGCTTTTCTCCAATCTCCATTCCATCTGACTACCATTTCGTAGTCTTGTTCGCACTCGTCTTCTCGAAGCTGGTGTCTCCTGCATGCTCTCGGGTACTCAGAGATAGTCCTTCAGCACCAAGACCTTCTCACGACGTTTTTCAAGTGATATGAGAGTCCCCTCCATGAACTTGTCCTGGAAGTAAACCTCGTTGCATATGACAGAAAACCAGTGGGGCAGATCTGCTTGATCAACAATAGCCCCATCACCCCAGTTGCGAACCACCAAGTCCATCAGTAGCCAATCTAGACATGCGAATTCGCTTGTATGACCCCAAGCGAACTCGCACAAGTCTGGCGTGAGTTGTGGGTGCTGTGACTTGCGTGCAAGAGCGGCAAAGAGGCGTTCTATAGCATAGCTCTGGAATCCGTCCACACACAGCTCGTCACCTAACAGCCAGGCTAGTGTCGCAGCCTTTACTGCCCAATCCATGGTGTCTTTCTGGTCAAGATCAGGTCTTATCTTCAGGTCTATAGCGTCGCCTGTGCAACGTAACCGACTGGCAGGGCCACGTAGTTCATTGTACTTGCCAGTGTGTAGCCACTGCACAAGCAGACCAAGCACGTCGAGACAAAACGGCCCTTTGAGCCAGATGTCTGATTCGGGTTTGCCTGGACTCAGGAAGGGACTTGTGGGAGCGCCTTCGTAGTATAAGGCCGACTTTAGCAACTCGCAGGGTACGTGGATGGAACCGAGGCTGGCATCACGAGGACCCAGGCGTAACCTAACGACCCGAGGATTTAGTGCGCTGTCAAGAATGGTCAGTGGACTATACTTATAAGAGAATTGAAGCCACTTACAAAGCGACCAAATCCTCTCCCTGCGGACAGGAATCCAGCGCGGGCGGCTCGGTTCCTGTAGCCGACATCTCGGCATGGGTTCTCTTGGGTGGCATACTGTTGTCTACCTCTGATTTTGATTCGATCGTAGAGGTAAGGAAAGGTGGTGTCTTAGAAGTGGAATACGAATAAGGTGCTTTAAGTTTACAGGCACCTGCAGTCCTGTCTCTCACTCGCTCTTCGATTATGGCTTCCCGGATAGTGAGATAGCTCAATCTTACCTTGCCACGGGAATATCACCATGCGTAGCATGATTGATGGCACTCACCTCGCAGATGGGGCAACTTCACCACAAGGATCATTGCGTTGCGTCTTCGATACCAAAGCAATGTGCACTGCTGGTGATGGCCATGTTCACCGAATGAGGCACCAATTGACTTGATCTTCAGTTATGAACTCGACCAGAGAAGTTATTTGCTGCGAAGCGAACGGAAACTAGGCTGACAACAGCGAATCGATAGTCATCACGCGGAAAGCGCCTTGTCGCATTCACGGACGGCCGCCTGAACGCTGGATCTGCAATGTTGCGCGGACGTCGAATTGAAGTGGTGGTGACTTGTGCGGTGCGCATATTTAGCAATGGTAATGGTAAGCCTCATCATGTATGCATAGTGATGGTGGTGAAGTCGTCGCAAGGCCGAGCTGTCAGATCGCTCTCCCGCCCCGAACGCGCCAAGACCCAGAACACCTGACCGCGCGCCTTCCCATCCCCCCATCCTTACCAACACAAACCTCAATCTCTATACCCTGAATCAAATCCCAAAAACAAGCTTCCCTCAACAAACGCATCACCACGTACTCAATTAAATCAATTCCGTCAACCATTGTTTCGAGACCAGCCTCACCGCCAGTAACGCCGGCATCCCAGCCACGCCAGCCCCTCCGGCCATGGACGCGACCCAACCACCCACGCGGCGCACGCACCCCGCCACGTCTGTACAAAAGTGCCTGCATGCCACCTGCAGAATGGACTACGACTTGGCTTGCAGATTACCTCGCTGATATTATTAACTCGATTCCCCTCACACACACACACTTACCATACACTTGTACTTTTCGAGTTCCTTCGTACTACCATCCATCTTATTATTGCTATCCTTGGTCATTCGATTGCTTCCAGGATACCATCGCTTGACTACTGAGTGTTGCTTGGACGATAGCGAGCTTGGACACCACCACGACCGCGTTATACAAAACCATTGATTGTTTGCGCTGAGATTACAGTGCGCATACAATTATTACTCATTCTGCGAAGGACGATTTACTGACTTTGTTACAGAATACTTTTGCATCGCATTACTACACATCAACACCACCACCTCAACTACAACCACCAACGAGACCCCCTCGTCCCACCCCACCCAACCGCAACCATGCAGCGCAACATCGTCATCTTCCTCATCATCCTCATCCTCTTCATCCTCATCGCCGCCATCGCATACCTCATCTACTACCTGCAGACGCGCATGGCTGTCGGCGGCACTGCGTCGTCCGTCTCTGATATGACTGAGAACGTGTAAACGCCTCACCACATCACACCACATCATACAGACACACACAACACAAGGGAACACGGAGACACGATACACCAAGAGAAAAGAGGAACAAAAAGACATTATTACGACGACATGAAAGATAGTACAACACACCAACAACATATGCATGGCACCGGCGTTTTTAGGCAGTTGCGGTTGCATGGCTATGCGACTTGCGCCTTGGAGTTTCATCGTACGCGAGAACGAGATAATGCGATTGAAGAAGCCATGTCGATTGGCATGGGCCGAATTGGGATACCCGCAACGTTATTACGGAGCTTATTGTTATGTTTGTATATACAATTGCGCATGGAATGGAACGAATCACATACTCAAAGTTACTCAAAACCATTTCTCTTGATTGCCTCGTCTGTGAACTATTTCGACTTGACTCGACTTGAGCCTCTGCTCACAACTTGGGAGAGAGAGAATTTAGTACAGGAAAAGCGCATGCCAACCACAATGGTGTGCTGACATGGACTTGCAAGGCACGCGATCATGTTCACTGGGCGTTGTAGGTCGTATCTTAGGCTTATGTATAAACGTTGTAAATTTTGAACGATACCAGATACACAATGCGAAACTGGAACCGCTTGAACGAAGCCTTGATACTCCAGTATTCCCTTTCCGTACCTATCCAAAGAAGTTCTTATAATACATTCAGTGCCTATACGCCATACCCAGCAGACACATGTGTACCCTTTTGCAGCTGATCAGGGTCCTCCTGAGCCCCCAAGCGCACCAGAGGATTGGAAGATGAAAACTGCTCCGTGGGTATCAACCGGGACACTTTCGGTGATTCAAGCAACGGAAGAGGAGGTGTGATGGGAGATACGGTCGGCGACTGGAGGAACGATAGAAGAGGTGTGATGGGTGACCATGTCGGGGAACGGAAGTTTTTGGGTAGCATCTTCGCGTATGGCATCGCGGGGGCGAAGTCGAATCGAACTTCACCGGAAGGGAATATCTTGATCGACAATTTCGGTTTCGGGTACTACTCGACTTAAGCGGATTAGTCGTCGTTCATCACTGTGTCGTTGGTGTCGTCACCGTTTAGAGGCTCGTCCACGTTCTCGGTGAAGACTAGGTGGCTTTCGTAGTATTCGAGCATCTGCGAGGTGTTAGTATGGTGAATGATATCCAGAAAACATGTTTTGACGCACCTTTTGTGGACACTTTTGGTAGACGTGCTTGAGAGGGTGCTGTGTCTTTTGCTTATTTGTCCACACCAAGTATGCAAACTTCTCCAGTTGGCCCGTCTTGGGGTCCTTTGTTTGCTCCACCGTGTCGATGTGGTCGACGTCGTGTTCCCATGAGCCTGGTGGTGGGCTCCATTCTACCACTTTCTTCTCTGGCTTGTCTGCCTTGGCGCGCTTCGTGGAGGATGACGGGGTGCCAGACTCGGATTTGATGCCGGCGGTCGATGGTCGTCCCTTCCGCTTCTGGCCCTTGGGTTCTGGTCGGCCCCCGATCTTCTTAAAGTACTCGTTCAGGACATCAATGGCTCCCTCCCTGCGACTGTCAGTCTCAACCCGGTACAGAGCAATGCCGCAGCGTACATGTTCTCCTCTGCCTCCCATGTCCGGTCCTTGGGGTCGTCGTAGCCTTCCCATTTCACGTCGAATTGGAGGACGCCCTGGTGTTGTCAGTGTTTGCGCGTGGGAAAGAGGTGGTGTTTGCGCGCACCTTTGTGAATCTGTGGCCGTGAATCGCCTCAACGACGTATCTGTCGCATTGTCAACACGATGCGATCCATGTACATATGGATTTGCGCGTACTCGTCCTCTCCCACCTCACTGTCATCCTCGTCCTCTTCGTCGTCTATGGGATCCTCCTGCACCGGCTGCTTTCCCTTTCCCTTTCTTGGCTGCGCGGGGACGTCTTCGGCGTCCGAGGACCCGTGATCGCTAAGAGCGGCTGCGCGAGTTAGCAGCTGGATATTACGCGTATGGTGATTGTTTGGGCGGGCGGGCGCGACTCACGAGGCATGTCGAATCGCTGTCGCTATGAATGGGAAATGGAGATAACGCGAATAGATAGCTTCGTGAAGCTTGAGGCGATTCGGATAAGCGCGATTGTATGCCCGCGATGCGCTGGGATGGGTGTGGTGGCAGCTCGGGGCAGCAAGCGTCAGGGCAGTTCGGAGAGTTGGAGCTGGCGGAAGGCGCGTTCGCGACTCGCGGCCGTGCGCCCTGATGCCAAGCCCTTCTGGGGAAATTTCAAGACCGACATGGCAGCTGTTTGGCTATACCCCACCACCCCTCACTACCAAACATACCTGGGATTCCCTCCTAGTGTGTACTCGTAGTCTGATACTTCTTCGGAGTCGTGCATTTGTTACTTCAGCGGGCATTTTCACACCGCAAAGATGCGTAAGTGCGGGCAGCAACAGCTCCGAACTCCCAAACCCCCGGTAGTTGAATACACATGCTAACATTATATAATTACAGAGGTCGACCTTTCTAACGGTATGCGTCCGAATCTCCTACGAATCGCCCGCGAATCAACGACTGACAAAGTGGGGTATAGCGCAGGTGATGAAGGATGAATCGGGCAGGCCGTTCATCATTGTCAGAGAGTACGTGGAATGATATGGATAGGGCCCAAGGCTCAGTAAGAGGCAGCAGCTAATATCCCGGGCAGTCAAGGCAAAAAGCAGAGGCAACACGGCAATGATGCGGTCAAGTCCCACATCCTCGCGGCCAAGACGGTCGCGAACATCGTCAAGAGCTCTCTGGTACGCAACACCGCTCTAGTGGGAAGTAGGACACAAACTTATGAAACTAGGGACCCCGAGGACTGGACAAGATCCTGATTTCGCCCGACGGAGACATCACAGTCACAAACGACGGCGCTACCATTCTTTCCCAGATGGAAATCTCCAACCACGTCGCGAAGCTGCTGGTCGAACTATCCAAATCACAAGACGACGAGATTGGTGACGGAACAACTGGTGTCGTAGTCTTGGCGGGCGCGCTTCTCGAGCAGGCAGCAGACCTTATCGACAAGGGCATCCACCCCATCAGGATAGCAGACGGGTACGACCAGGCTTGCGAGGTTGCCGTGGCCAAGCTCGACGAGGTCAGCGACGAGATCCACTTCTCCAAGGACAACACCGAAGAGCTATTCAAGGTCGCAAAGACAAGTTTGGGCAGCAAGATCGTTTCCAAGGCGCACGACCAGTTCGCCAAAATCGCCGTAGATGCTGTGCTTTCGGTCGCAGATCTCGAGCGGAAAGACGTCGATTTCGAGCTCATCAAGGTTGACGGCAAGGTCGGTGGATCGCTCGAAGACACATTACTTGTCAAGGGTGTCATAATAGACAAGGACTTTTCGCATCCCCAGATGCCGTCGGAGGTCAAGGACGCCAAACTCGCCATCCTCACATGCGCGTTCGAGCCACCGAAGCCCAAGACCAAGCACAAGTTGGACATCACCACCGTAGAGGAGTTCAAGAAGCTACAAAACTACGAGTCAAACAAGTTCACCGAGATGATTGAGCAGATCAAGAACACCGGCGCCAACGTAGTAATATGTCAGTGGGGTTTCGACGACGAGGCCAACCATCTTCTCCTCACAAACAAGCTGCCTGCTGTACGGTGGGTAGGAGGCCCAGAGATCGAGTTGATCGCCATCGCAACCAACGGACGCATCGTACCCCGTTTCGAGGACCTCAGCGCAGAGAAGCTCGGAAAGGCTGGCATCGTCCGGGAACTGACCTTCGGAACCACTCGCGACAAGATGCTGGTCATTGAGGAGTGTGCGAACACAAGGGCTGTCACTGTCTTCGTTCGCGGTAGCAACAAGATGATCATTGACGAGGCCAAGCGGTCACTACACGATGCCCTCTGCGTCGTCCGAAACCTGGTGCGCGACAACCGTATCGTATACGGTGGAGGAGCTGCGGAAGTAGCATGCTCGCTCGCAGTCGAGGATGCCGCAGTCAAGGTAAGCGTTACGGAGCTCCGCGACAACAACAACAACTAACACTTCGCAGAGCCCTGGCCTTGAGCAATACGCGATGCGCGCCTTCGCCGATGCCCTTGACGCCGTCCCCATGGCGCTGGCTGAGAACTCCGGTCTTAGCCCCATCGAAACCCTCGCCAACATCAAGTCCCGACAAGCCAAGGAGGGAAACACCAGGTTAGGTGTTGACTGCATGCAGACGGGAAGCAACGGTAAGTGCACTTCGCTCTTTGTTATCCAACCATCTCCCCACGGCTGTCTCTATGATTCCCGGCTGCCTCACCGCTATCAAGCATAGCTGCAGTACGGACTATCTCCGGGAGACCCGAGACCCGTGATGCATCCAAGTTCCCGCATTCAGTTCCCGCATCCAACGCCCCCGTGGGGTACGGCGCATTACCCCACGCCACGCCACTTGCTGCGCTGGCATGAACGCAACTACAAGTGGAGATGAGCAGGAGTCATCTGAGACCTTTGCTTTGCTGTCATTGTTATGCACAACGTCATGGGCCTCATTGGTGGCTGAATTACCGAAGATTGTACTAACGTGGCGTTATCACAGATATGAAGGAGCACTTCGTGATCGATCCCTTGATCTCGAAGCGGCAACAACTGTTGCTCGCTACACAGCTGTGCCGTATGGTACTCAAGGTACGTATCGTAACTTTCCCGCCCCTGTTCCGTAACGAATTGTCGTTTGTCGCACCGCACACCCTTGGTGTGACTCCCTTTCCCGCTATCCCTTCCGCTTCCCTCCCGTCTGTGCAACCTCGCTTTGCTCACTTTCCCTCCCTTGCGTCCGTCTTCTGGATCGATTGCAAGGCCGGGGAAGCGGGGAAGCCGAAGATAAAGCGTCGCACGGGTGGTGCGCTTTATGCAGGTTGCATTGTTCTCGTTACACGCGAACAAACACCACCCTTCCCTTTTTCTCGCTTTGTGTTACCGTTTATCCTCACCGCTGGATCACTGCCTTGTTGCAAACAACTACTGACACCAAACGCACAGGTCAACAACGTCATCATTGCTGGAAACGACGACCAGGACTTCTAGACGCTGATCATGTCACCCACGCCGTACCTATCACACCAATTGATCTGTGCTCTTGTGTTTGTGACTGTGCCTGTGCCTGGTCGTGGGCGCGTCGGGCGAAGGCGCAAGGGCATGTTGGATGGCAACATCTAGAAGCTACGTATGTCTAAGGCGTTAATACCCATAGACTATTCAAAGTAAAATCAATACAAGCATCTTGGTGCTATCATGTGTGCCTAGCATAATACGAGGATTAAGTGACTCTCGAATAGCGATATGTTGCTGACGATCGATGCCGGCGTCACACTCTGATGCCATGCCGTCTTTACGTATCTGGTGATTCGAGTCGTCTAGCTTTGCGTATCATGTTTTGCATCACAGTGTCCCTCCGCGGCATTGAGGCCCGATCCTTTGATCCTACGATCGTCCGTCCTTGACACTCATGTCCGGTCTCCCGTAAGCGAACCGAATCCTTTTTACATGATGCGAACGCATATCGCATATCGCATATGTGCATAGCATGGCATGCTCGATCGCGTGTTGGTCAGATCGGGGAATTCGATTCCTGACTTCTATCCTCACCCTCGATTCAACCCGTCGCATCGTTATCGCTCGTTACGAGACATCTGAATACACGATACGCAGGGGATTTATGTAGTCCCGATACGAGAATCATTTGGTATGCGAGGTGTGGTTATTTGTTGGATATTGAAGGGAATCATGAGCTGTTTTTCTTCGTATCGGCCTTTGATGTTTTTATCTTCTCGAGAGAAAATGAAAGTAGGAAAGGAATGAGGGGAAGCTTGAGTGTATGCAATGCCACTACTAGCTTCCGTAGAACAACGTCAAATTCAATGGATTGGAAAGGGCTCTTGAGGGGAGTGAGGGGAGTGGAAGAATACGTGGGTAAAGAAACATAACCGTAATCTTAATTGAAAATGGTTGCGTATACACCTGTTGGAGAGAACAATGCTAAACGTCCATTTTAGAGGTATCATTCGAGAAAGACTTCATGTTCTACCATTCCCATATTCAGGGCTAAACGGCCAAGCTGTTCCATAACGGAAAGGCTGAACACTATAGAACCTACAGTAAAGGGAGGTCGCTTGATCTGCTTATTTTCCACGTCAATGTGAAGCTGCAAGGCTGATTGATGCTTTGCTCATACAGGATGTGGCCTCCAAATCAGTCTTACGAATGGATACATGATAACAACACTCGTGACTGGGTTGGAAAAATTTCGCTCGGAGAAGACATACTACATTTCTAGCTAACCGCGAACTTTACGATAAGTCGATTTCTATATCCACATGTCTCAACATACCTCGCTTACACCAATACCAATACCAAACTACCCTTCCCAGACACGCTCAACTATGCCACCACCCACCCTCGCTCCACCTCCGACCTCTCACAGCCCACCTCCACCTCAACAACACCACACCACTATACGCATAAACGCCCTGCAGCGACATATGCACCGAACCGGCTAGTCTGATCCTTTCCCTCGTGTTGTCGTATGCAGGACGGACATATCCGCAAGGAACGGATTCCTTCATCTAAGCGTGTTTGCGCTACTGACGTGCAGCGCTTCTGCATTCTGCAGCGAAGGAGCGTGTGTGACATGGGAGAGGAGGGTTTACCCGGTCGCTAAATATCGAGGCGAGATGAAGCGAGGTGGAGTGAGGGTGGATGGGCTGTGAGAGGTCGGGATGTGGAGATGATTTGGGGAGGTGGAGAGGAGATGTATTGACGGGTGGAGGGGACTATGAGTATGTGGTATTATTATGACGGGTAGAAGGTATAGAATGGGAGGTTGCGGGTAGAGGATAGCCGGTGGGAGATGATGCTATCATGGTAGTTGCGACGACTTGTCGTTTCGATGATCATCCGAGACGATGATGTAGCTCTAGGACAGAACGTGTATCCTGTTCTGTAAAGCATACACGCATAGTTGGCCCGTCGGCACCGGCGAACTCATCCGCATCAGCCTTCGCATCCAAATCTAGACATGCAATCACCATACCAATCCTTCGAAACGAATCGCCCATTCCAACAATTACCATATGGAAGTCGGCGCTCCATTCGCTCTGATCTCCCTTATCGAAAGAGAACCGCATCTAGTCTATATCAAACAAAGACTATACATTCGCGTAAGTATGCCCGCAGCATTTTCTAAATGCAGCTAAGCGATCGCCCACAGTATTCAGGCACGCGCCCAATCTCACTATCAGCATGGTTTGGCCATTCGCCTTACCCATACCCATACACGAAGGATCGACTATGAGGCGAAGCGGAAGCGCGTGACGAAGATATCCCGGGAGCAGGGCGGGATCTCATGCTAACCTGGTGAATGTGCATGAACGTAACGAGAGTTATTATAACGGCATTGTGATATACTGCGCGTGTCGATGTGGAGATAAACGTGGCATGCAGGGGGCCGAAAATACTCGACGACGGCACGGGTCAAGAGCGGCAATGGAGAGGATCATGTGAGAGCCTTGGAGACGTGTCCGGACGCATGGAGCCTCAGTTGTGACCGGTGACACTTTTGACCTTGACTGCGCCCGAGGTGTCAGCCCGGATTAAGGCTGTGGCGAGATCAGATCTGGGGCTGATATGCGGGGGTGGAGATGGGGTCTCCAAGTTTCCAGTTCCGCAAGAAAGCATGACTTTGATGCTGATGACGCTATCAGGGTAGTTGTGTTGTACAGCGCAGAGGTCAAGTCATCTGTCACAGTAAGCAAGAGCCCCGAGCGTGCTAAACGCAGGGCAGTAATATCGCCCTCTCGCCCCGAGCCTTCCCTCCCTCACCGTTGGCTCTACAGCCGTCTGCCGTCTGATGTCAGCATCATGTTCCGCCCGAAGTTCGTGTTCCGAAACTCGTCGCGAGATATGGGACCGCGGAAATAGCTTCGCATGTGATGTGACGGCGGATCAACATAGCATAAAGTACAGCCAGATATGATACCCCGATACGAAGGAAGCGCGTAAGCACCGGTGAAAGCGCATGCAGAACCGAACCACGCGACGACGTTTGTCTGGGGTAATTGCGCCAGGCATGCGGACGCGGAGGCTACGGAACAGAACCGAAACGGAAGGTATCGCCCGACGGGGTGTTCGCTGATGCCGAGAGTCTTGTATAACTACGCCTCGGTTGTCTGTCAGTGGAGGAGAGGTTCTGCCTATTCTTCCAGAATGTGGAATTAGACGTTGCGTTTGATTAAGGTTGGTGTGCTACAACAGGTAGACTGCGTGATCGAAATCGCGCTTTTGGTGCGACATCCTGCCGGCCACGTATGGGGCTATGGAGGAACCTGCAAAAGATGGGAGCCGAATTTCTCGCTTGCGTCTATTACCGACTTTGGGAGTGAGTGGTGGTGGCTGGAAATGACATAGGATGCTGGGGGCTTGATAGGCTGGATATTTGTGCTTTATCCATGAACCATGCGAACCGCAACCACGGGATGGAGAGCCATGTCGCTCGGGCCGTGGTAAACCATGGAGGTGTAAGGCTGCCGAAAGTCTTGGTAAGACTCGGGCCGTGTGATAAAGTACCTTGGTATACATGTGGTTGTGTGATGAGTTGTCGGGCGTAACGCGTGGGGTCTGCTGAGATGATACGGCAGTTGTGTTATTAGTCTTGAGCTCGTTAGCGATATCTTTGGGTGTTGCACAATCATAGTCTTGTGCGGACTGGCATTGCGATCTTCGTAAGCTATGCGCGGCACTTGAATAACAGAGTCCAAATTCAGCTCCGTTTTCTGGCGGTGAAGGGGTATACGAGCATCCTGCCACAGCATTACAGCACCACCAGGTAGACGTGTACGACCATAGAGTGAGACCTTGGAATCAGGGTTGGTATCTGGGGTCAGCGCCTCGGTCCCGACAGCACGGTAATACGCTCTCGCTGGCTGAGTGTAATGAATTCAATATGGGAGCGGGTACATCAGCGCAGGCTGACCACCACTCGAGTTGACACCGTAAGCGCGTTCGGGTAGGACGAGATAGATGAAGACGCGCAGATGACAGTCAGCACGCAGTGTTACCGAACCAGACTTGGAACTGGGAACCATAAGCCCGGGACGGGTGAAAGAGCCTCGCCAACCGCCTCTTTCTGCAACAGCCTGTAACTACCATGTTCGAGGCGTTATATTGGAAACTTTCAAGACGTTTTGTAAGCCGCTTTCAAGGAGAAGACCAGTCATACAGGCGTCTGGAAGGGTTGCCAGAGATGGCAAGGTGCCGAGTAATGGAACTGTAACCCGTCTTCAGTCCCACGAGGTCTCCAGACTTTGCTCACGGCTCGACCGATAAGCTAACCAAGGTAGGTGCCGGAAAGAGGGCCCATGCAAAGCGCAGTCTGAATGCAGAAGGTGGAACAAGATGGCCGTTAGCGAAGGAATCTGCCACAATCCTACGGGAAAACATCCTCAAATCCACCCCTCTCCATTCGCCCGTTACAAAAAATATTGCTAAGATATCAGACGTGCAGTTGCTTTTGCAGACTTTCACCCCCATCTTTGGGTTTCAGGTACGGTCTCATGAGCAATGAGCCGGCCCGTTTGTCGCTGCAGAATCCTGCGGGAGTAGGGCGTTCTACTCGGATAAGCCATGATAAGCTGCACACGTGGGAGCAGTATACACCACACGGCGTTCGCCAAGCAGGGGGCGTGTCCATGTGAACTCGATGCCGGCTGGGGTAATGAGCCTGGAAGACTGTAGTTGGCCTCTTGGGACCTTTGCTCCGAAGTGCGGGATACTAGGTCGACATTGCACCGAAGGCCAACAGATGAATGACTTTGCTTGTGACATTCGGCGGAAAGACCGGCGCCTTGATCCGCTTGATGTCGCGTTGCCATCGGTGACCGGCGAGACGTCCGGGTGTCATTTGGTTGGTTATCAGTGCGGAGGTGGACGATGCGACGAGCTCGTGCGTGCACGCGTGGGATGCCTGCGCGTCGGGCCCCACCGCCAGGCACTGGGGAACGTGTCGCTGCTTTGGGCAGCCACAGCACCTCGTTCAGGCAATCGACGATACTGAATGCGCGCCAGAATGGAGACCCGACTCACTGGAAATGAGGAATAATTTCTCCCTTGCTATTTGTTGGGCGCAACGTCCGCTTCCGGGGAACGCACAGGACTACTGCGATTCGTGCAAAATCCCTCATGTCGATTCGTGCCAGACGGCGGAGACCAGCATCAAGTTCCCCCCGTACGCTAGAGATGTGATAGAAGCGCTGTAGCGACAGGAAAGGCAAATCTTCCTATTCTCTGCGATGGTGATGTTTCAGTGGCATTGCGCGGCATTGCACTGACCATCAAAGCCTCGGTTAACTATCGCGACGAGCAGCACATGTGAGGGTGAGCACGTTGTTGCGCATGATTGGACAGTGAGCGCTGAGAACGGCCGGGCGCCGCCACAGAAGGGGAGTCTGGGATGCGCGAGCCGGGAAAGCACCAGGAAGGAGAAGGAGCTGCGCGACCCAGAGCATGATCACAACGTGACACGGAAAGGTGAGTGTAATGCTATCACGACCAACCGATGTAACAGCCGGTGGTTGCAAGCCAGGCAATTGGTGCACCTTGGTAGCAGCCACGCGACGCCCGCGGGGAGCGGCTAGACGCCCCGGATCCGATACGGTTAGCTCGAACATGGTTTCCAGGCTGTCGGGCTCTTTGCATTCTCCAGTGTCCGGTAGAGTGGCACTGTCAAGCCGCCATCGTGGGTGCAGTATGTGTTATCCTGTAGTTAGTGTGGGCTGTATGCGAGATCGATATGTGCGGCTTGATAGCGCAGCTCATATTCGCAATGCAGAAGAGTTGTTCGTAAAAGGAAAACACAAAATGTACCGAGATCGTTTGCCGTCGAGCATGTGACGAGTAATCATACAGCGATCGACTCCCCGGCACTTGTCATAACCACGGATGACAGGCTGCTGGCTACTCCCGACGCAGATACGAGCTCTCATCTCAGCTGGACGCTGACGAACTCGATCGCTTCGATTTTGTCCCGAAGAGAGAGCGACGGCAGTGAGAGAGTAGAGTCGTCGAAGTTGGGCAGTGCGCAGCCTCGACAGAATGTCGTTCGTATTACGACGTGTGCGCATACCGATCACGTAGGTGCCACCGTCGCCATATGGCCGTGCATGCTCGTTGTAGAGCGAAAAGCAACGGCAGACCCGATACCACAATCGCTTGGCAAGCGTCACAGCTTGCTATGTCGTGATCTGGGGTACAGTCATCGTCCTGCTGATGATCAAAGCAACCCGATTTAGGTCATGATACAACATATGCGCGGTCTCGGAACGATGAAAGGTGGTTACGACTAATGCGAACATGAAATACACCTTTGGTGTATCGTGCAGTCGTACCAGGTTTGATGGCGGTTCATTCCGTCGCGATAAGCCGATAGAGGTGGAGAGCTTGTGGAAGTTGACGGTTGTATGATGATCGTGAGAAAAAGCATACGACAACCACGACGGGGCCACGGTCCGGGGAACTAAAGTTCAGCTCCATGTCATGTCACGAGCGAACGACATACTTTGGGGTGAACATGGCCCCGCCCTTCCCCACGCTGACGTTTGTTCTTTGTACCAAAGAAATCGCTGTGCATAATGTGCGATCGATTGCATCGTGAGCCGGGTGGCTTTCAGGAGCGACGACCGGTTGGATAAGCAGAGCGACAGGCACTCGACAGTCTAGTGCCACGTAGAGGTAGCTGCCGGTGTACAACTCATGAAACAAGCATCACGCCGCATTCAGCGATAATGTGCGGTCGCACCTGATGCTTTTGCGGCTTTGTGATTCGACAGGCGCCCCAGATGACCTCGAGAAATTGCCGTGTACTGGACTGACGTAGCATAACAGCCAAGTTGGAAGTTACTGGAGGACGAGTGGGCGCACAGTGCACCATGGCAGGGTACCTGTCGCTACCCCAAAGTCTGGAGCGGAATATCTGGGGTAGCTGGCATGTCTCAGAGGCGTCGAGGACAGCACTTTAACCAGGTGGCCACCGGGCTTGTACCTCGTGGCCTGGCACCCTTGCGAATAACCAACGCATCTAGGAACCTAGCGAACAATGGCTTGCCGATTCACAGTGGCAGGTCAGCGTTGGTGGTAGGCGGTAAAATTCGCAATCGCAGAGACAAAGGCGGAGTTGACCACACCGAAAGCAGCCCTGTCACCAGAGCGTGCGAAGGCTGCTCTTGACCGCCACGGAAGAATTGAGGATCCCGTGTTGCCGACCCCAGTGCGGGGGATTTGCGCAGACGACGCAGACGGTGCAAACGACAGAGTGTCGGATGCGGACCTGAAAACAGGGCTGTCGCGACGTTCACGAGTACATGTCTCGTCGAGGGTGCCAAGTTGCCTGTGAGGCTGTCTAGTTGGTGTGGATGGGCATGAGGATTGACTCAGGGTCCAAGAGGCACAGCCAAGGGCGCAGCCATTTGGGCAAGGGAAGCACATGGGCTTCAAAGGCTAGACTCGTGCAGGGGGGAATGTCGGAAGAGGCGAGTTAGGGAAAAGAAGCGCCGCGCGGAAGTTTTCAGCTGCTTCCGCGAGCGCTAACGGGATGCGACAAGCAGCATCACATGGCGTGCATAGGTTTTCGAAACCGCTGAGTTAGCGGTATTGTATTACGGCGGCGTAACTTTCTCCCAAGGTTCGCCGGGCAGGTGACTTGTGGTGCAACGGGTCCGCCAGCGACAGCAGACAGTGCTACCAGTCAGCCAGGCAAGCCGACCATGGGCGCCGTAGGAGCAGAGGGTGCCGTGGTCAGCATGGCCCCGATGGGCTCGACGCAGCAGCGCGAGGGATGGGCATGAGTCTTGAGGGAGGCGGTAGAGACAGCGAGTCAGGCAGTGTTCTGGAAGTACCAGCGTGCACGGCCTGTGTTGTTCACATCATGTGCCTCCCCACGCCCAGGCCGTCACCACGCGGGCGACGACGCAGAGGTGGCATTCGCTGGCGCAGGTGGCGGCGGCCCTGGATGCGTTGTTTTGGAAGAGTGAATGCGGCCATGTCTCTGGGGGGGATGACGATGGGGACGAGGGCCACGAGCGTCGCAGAAACTGACTGAGAGGATCCATGGTAGACTCTGGACTCCGGGCAAAAGAGCGGTAGCCCGAGAAAGGCCGCAAGGGCATGGATCAAGGCTCTGATGGCAATCTGCCGGGGGAAGGAGCGCGTTGCAGGGGTCTCCTGTTAGTGTGGGTGCCCATCGCGCCTTCCATGTCGGCCCAGGTCGTAGGTCGTCGCTGCCCCCCTGCACCTTCTTAGTGGACCTTGCACGCACACCAGTACTTGGGCTTATACATACAAGATCCACTCCCACTTGCATGCCCTCTCTACATACCTCGCCCATAGCATTACACGCCTGCTCCCATTCACCCACTACGCTCTCTTGGACCTCCCCACATATACACCCATTCACTCACCACCGTCTATCCATGTATCTGTCAGCGCTGTAGCATCGCCGGCAACTCCCTCTGCTCGGCAACTCCATTGACGCACCCGGAACCTCATCGTCACTGACGCAAGCGGAACCACCGTTAACGACCACCCCCTCAACCCCAACACAACGCCTACGATGCCTCTCCGCGCCGAACGGCCCATAGTGCGTGTCGAGCACAGCTCCATGCGCACCATCGAAACCCGCAGCACCGAGAACCTGTTCGGCCTCTGGTCTGGTGAGTGACATGCATGCCGATAGACACATGATACATCGCCATGATAGCATGTGAAGCGCACAACAGCGACTAACTCACCCCTCAGTATTTGCACGATGCTCGCCTGCCATGGAAGACGGCAAACGCTACGAGAACATGGCCTGGCGGTTGTGGTCCCGCGAGACCTTCTGCTGCCAGCCAGACCCCGTGGCTGCTCCCCAGTGGACCTTCCAGCGCCAGTTGTCGGCTAGCGCCGCGGACATGCCCGCGCTGTCTACCAGCGTCGCCTCCGACGACTCCAATGTGGAAAGCGCCATCATCACCACTTCCCGCTCTGATCTCTCGGCCGACCGCCCCGACCTGCGCCGCCACGACTCTGCCACCAGCCAGGCCCGCGGCAAGCACATGACGCCCATCGGTCTCGAGAAAGTTGTCAACTCGATCCAAGAGAAGAAGTTCATTGAGCCGCTCTCACCTCTGCCTGCACAGCTGGCCCCGCCTGTACCCGAGCAGAAGCCCGCCCAACACACCACCTCGCCCCCCACCACCGCCCGCCCCATCCCCGAAGCCTCGACTTCCACTGTAGCCACCACGGTGAACAGCGACATCATGAGCCCCGCCGTCAGCTCCGAAGCGAGCACCTCCACCGACGTGAGCGAGCACAGCGTCGTTCGCGGCTTTGAGCCCGGCCACATCTCCACCTCGGTACGGTCCACCACCAACCTGAACCCCACCCCCATCCTCAAGAAGACCTCCAGCTTTGTCACCAAGCCGCTGCCGGCCAAGGCCGACTTGAGCAAGAAGAAGCAGCCCATGTTCACTCTCGGTGGCTCCTCGGAAGAGGAGAACGGCAGCTCCTTCGAGGCCTACTCGCTCCAGCGCAGCTCCCTCTCACAGCAGCTGCGCAACGCCGCTCCCATGCGCAAGACGACCTCCTTCAAGAACGAGGTCAGCACCCGCACCTTCCACGACGTCTCCGAGAGCAGCGAGGCGGCTATTGAGACCGACAGCGAGGACGATGTCGACGAGAGCGCCATCGAGGACGAGGACTCCGACGAAGACGAGTGGGAAGACGACGACAACGAGGAGAGCGGTCCCCCCAGCGTTGCTGAGCACCGTCCCTTGTTCTCGCGCGTCGACTCCAAGCCCAACCTCACCTCCCGCCGTTCCCTACTTACCACCGCGCTCCACCAAGGTGACCGCGCATCAGCACTACAGAACGAAGCATCGCGATCATCGCCTGCTATCCGACGCTCCCGCACCAACGCACCCAACGGTCCATCGACCGGCAACTCTCCCCACGAGGACAAGGGTCTGATGATGCGCGAGCCGGCTTCCCGCCCAAAGCCCATCATCATGACCACCTCCAACGTCCACCCACCCGCCATGTCCCCAAAGACATGTAGGAGGAACATGCTTACATCGTGAGTCGTCCTACTTTCAACTGCACATGCAACATATACTGACTTCTCTATAGTGAGCTCACTGGATCACTTCGTCAAAACCTGCTGTGGGAGAGGCAGCAAAAGAACGCTACAACCAACGCTGTAGCTAAGCGCGCTCAGAGCGCAGTCAACCTACCAGCCCTACGCCGGGCCATGACCACCGGGGACGTAAAAGGCCTCAACACCAACGAGCAACAAGCTCAAATTAGATCCACCACCTTCCGGGACGACAACAAGCCCGACAGCTCATACAACCAATTCTTCGACGGCGGCGACGCCCAGGAGTACCACCGCTCCGGATGGTAGCACTTCATCATCATTTCTTCACATTTGCACTTCTAGCGGCATCTATGGTTTGGCATTGAACCACGGCGTTTTGTTTTCCACACTTTAGCGGCCACCATTTTCCAAAGCACTGGTCAGGCGATAATGGGTTATGATCCTCCCAAAATCTTCTGATACCCCCAGGGCATCGGTTATGCCCAATGAGGCTACGAATTTCTTTCATGCAGTTATATCGGACAATGGGTGCTTCTTGGTCTGAAGACGGGTTACGGCTCACGCCTATTTGGTCTGTACTATCACCTGCACTGTACTTGTATCGGACTCTTTGCCCGACCCATTATACCCCGGCATGGGACGGCTCCACGGAGCTGTTGAACCACAGCAACACCTAGCTTGGAAATAGCAGGTGTTTGCCTAGATACCTAATGATAAAAAGCGGATTCTTCACTATCTCACACTCCTACATGATGCCTACAGTGACTGTGGCGGCAAGGCCATGCACTAGGCCGAAGTACCTCGAAGCCTCATTGACTCTTTAGCTGTCACCTGTTCCGGGGTTCGAGGTCCCAACAAGACGCATCTTCGATTGTAAAGAGCCACTTGTTTGGCAGGTTCCTTTACCGCTCTTCTGAACCACTCCAAGCTAGCTGCCTAGGAAGCGCTTATGCACGCTTTGCTGTAGGCTTCATGCAGTGCCGGATCGCACCACCACCACACTGATTCCCCCCGTTACATCTGCCGCGCCTAGAGGGCACGCTGTCTGTGTCACGATGGCGATCAGCCTGGTCATTGTTTATTGATGATATGGCGAAACTTGGATCTGCAATAGCCGCGACATTGCTCGTCGCTCGTCACAGCCCAAAGTCAAATTGGACTGAGCCGCGCCGCCCTTGCTTCGGCCCGGCTTCCTGTTCACCGTCACGAACTCTGTGTGCCTGACATGTTGCTGCGCCGCTGCTCATCACAGGAGATCACCAAGGGCATGCGGTACTCGAGGGCGCTGCCCCGTGAGGGCCTACCCTTGCGCCATATAGGCCAGGGCGCAGGCAACGTGCATCGTGCGTGCATCGTGGCGAGCACACCCACCCTCCGTCGTGCGTCGTGGGATCGCGGGCGAGACTCGACGGCTGCAGACGCCGCTCAGCCTTATGACTCGAGCTGCGAACTCAACACCAACAGCTGCCCCCGCGCAACGCAATCTCGACGCTCGCGGTTTCAGCAGGGCAGAGCACGAGTCGGGCGGCGAGGCTTTTCGCAGACACTGACACTGACAAAAGTGAGCGACGCCACTACGTCATGCTAGCTGAAAGTTACCGCACTTCCCCGCGCGCCGTTTTGCTCCTGCTCCAGGCGTCCTCGCCCTCGCCCCTCGCTGCTCAATATGCGTTGCATCAGCATCACTCAACCACCATGCAAGCCTTGCCAGATGACTCCGGGAAGCGGCCTCGCCAATCGTCCCTCGGCCGTCGCTCAGCAATCATCACCACCGGAATGCGCGGGCTCAATCAGCGCAGCGCAACGCGGCCCCGGTCGCTCCAGCAGCTTGCATTGTTGACGCTCACTATTACCACTGATTTCAAAGTCCTCTGATCATCCGGATGCTAAAAACAACATTCATCCCTGAAAACGGCGGAAGGCGACGCTCTATCAGGCACCCGCAGCGCTACCCCGCGACCAAGTCGGTCTGGAGGTCGATGCGTTGGCATGTTAGCGCCTGCGAGTGGTCATCTGAAGCCAGCCTTGACGAGTCAACTTGGAGATGCTTCAGCCTCATGTACGAGGAACTCCGCCACGCCAAAGGGCTCCCTGGCAATATCTGGCTCAACCGCTTACATCCCTCGTCCTGTGACTGTGATTATCGCTTCCGTTGGCGGCTTCGGTTCAGTATCACTCCAGGCCTCCTGCCTCCGCAGTCTCATTTGCTGCCCCCGTGGGGGTCCCGTCACATGAACACCTATCGTCACACTCTGGTGACGTCCCTTCTCGCCAATGCCGCTGCGTGCAGATCTGATGTCTGCGTCTGCCTACGCGTCGAACGGATCTCGGGATGCTGGTGTCGCTGAGGCGAGGCAGAGACAATCAATTGCCGCTGTGCAGGACGCCATTCTCCGCTGATCAGGTCGGCGAGAGCGCCGTCAAAATGTCGTGCTCGAGGTCGTGGCCGCGGAAGTCTTTCCCATTGCCTGGATGTAGAGTCCCACACGCAGCGCCATCGTTCCGTCAATACTTCCCGCATTACACATACTTTAATCACAATACTCGGCTTGCGCACCTAATGTACGAGAGGATTCGGTCATACCAATGGCTTATTGGCCTTGAATGCAGCCATTGGCACTGCCCATAGTCCAGCAGGGCACATGGGAGTAGCAACACCAGAACCAAGGCACTACGACTTCTCTGTCGTTGTAGTGACATTTTCTTTGCTTCCTGCCGATTCTCATCCCTAGTCTTCAGCAGTACCCCGACCCTACGCCTACACATCAGCCTAGCGGTACACCATCATGCTTCATCCGGTGGTATTCTTTACATCAGGCACGCGGTGCAAACGGCACCCCACAATCTACATTTTATCAGTTCAACCGTCATATCACTAACTCGAAATAGTAGGAGCAGCTATGTGAACACTTGCGCTTTGACTGTTTACAGATGCATCACCTGTCTCCAACACGTTTGAACGCCAGCCATCCCCGCTCAAACCTCAAGTCTTGCCAGCGCATCGCCCAAGCGCGCTCATACCGTCTGTTGACCTTCACGATAGTTGGCTCTTAGTCGGTAAGATCTTCGGCAGTGGCTCTGACTCCGGGACATTGCCCTAGCCTAGCGTCAATTACCCCAGGCTTCGCTGGCATGTTTCAGTCAACACCATCGCGATGTGAAAGGGCCGTTTGACGACAATCAGGATCTTTACATTCCCGAATGATCGCGATCTCTCGATCGTGTCTGCGATTAACGGGCGCATCAGGTTGATCACGATCAGTCTCATGATGCCAAGGCAGACCTGCAAAGATCGAGATCAAGCATGCACCATCTTTTTTCCGAAGTCTCGGTAGATGGACACCTGCTCCACTCCATAGAGGCGCCACGGTAGTATGCAGCCCTAAATCACCCACATGTCCATCGCATTCACAGATGTACGTCATTGCTCACCAGCCTCTTTTCTCGCCCTGATTTCTCTAACGTTATGAATGCGAATAACAGCGATCTTGCGGTCTTCGCCGTGCTGATGCATGCTCTAGCTTCCAGCTATTGACATAGCAAGCCGAGGCATTTGTATGACTGCGCTATCGAAGCTCAACCAACTTGGGTCCAAGAGGCGGGGGAGCCATTGCGCTGGACAAGCGGAACAACCCCCGGCCACTCTTCGACAACACCGAGGCTTCTGAAGATACGAGCACATGGACACCGTGCTGCTCCTAGCACTGCCCGTGAAGATGGACGGTCCTCATGCCGCGCAGAGACCTGTTGCGACAAGCTTCGATGCACGCAGCCATGACGATATTGAGAGCACCCCGGACATTTGCAAAAGAAGGTAAGTCGCGATGGCCAACCACCACGAAAAGCAAGATGATCATACGCAACGGTTATCACGAACCAAACAATAGCACGGCGATCTTGAGACTTGAGGCAAGCATGATGCAAACCGTTTCTCAGGAACGGCACCCATTGAACCGGTGCTGTGCGTTAAATCTACGATTCGATCGAGCGGCGAGTGAAGACCATGGTACGCTACCGGTAGAACCAAACCTTGGAGACTATCCCCAGACCCCAGATTTACGTAGTATCGGATGGCGCTCCCGGGAACAGCATAACGCTGCCCAGTATTTGTTACATCTCATTTCTTTTGTCTGCTGTTTCATTACACGTCCCTGCAGGGCTCGAAGTCTGCCAGAAGGTTCGGGAGTTCGTCGTGGTCAGCTGTCTCCTGATCTTGCAGCGGGCACGTCTTCCCCGCCGTCGTCGCAGGCATGCGCTTGCTGCTTCAGCTCTTCCCACGCGATGCATCCTTGCGTAGCGTGCGCCTCAGCAATAAGCTGCGTGCGGCACCGCTTTGCTCACCCATCAGCTTACAGACATTATCAAGAATCTGGTGACTCACTATGCTGCGGAGCAAGGACGAGCCTACTACCAGAAGTCAGCACACTATCGACAGAGGCCGTCTCGGGTATCTTCGGATACTCAGACGTTCGGCGCAATACAGGCCGGATGAAGCACTTTCCAGAACTCATTTTGCGCATCATGCCTTACTGCCTTACCTCATGATCTCCCTGGTCTGCAGACCCGGCCCCGCACGTGTCAAAACAACGAAGATGGACCGAAGTACCCTGAAAATCAGACAGTAATAGTCGGCGAGAACACCGCTCCATGGCGCGATTGTCCACCAATCCGCGTTGTTGCTATCTCGTGCCGATTGTATCGCGGAACGTTGCTTAGCTTCCCCACGAACGCCGCTTACCCCGCAAGGACTCAAGTCGAGCGGTTAGCTAAACAGAACAGGCAATTCCCGCCCAAGCACTGATTCACGACTGACAAACAGAGTTTGGAGCGAAGGTTTTGAGATGTCAGGTGTGCTGTTGAAACTGTGGAACTGGTGGTTACACTTCCCCAGACTGGCAACCCCGGACGTCGCAGGTTGCTCAAATCCATACGTGTCAAGGGTACCACTCCACACGCCCCATACCTTCGACCCTCGACGCGAAGACCCTTTTCGCATCAGTTGCTTCCATGGTTGTTCGCTGCATCAGAGATGCTGTCATCAATGCGCCTCACTTGCCAGAAGCCGCGAGATCCTGGTCACGAACCTGTTACAATCTGGAGACAATGGGTCGCGACACTTCATGGGGTAGAAAGTATATCCCTTTTCTGGGGTGAACCTGCTCGAGCTTCGTCATGGAGTCTGGGATCTATGACGTACACACCGGATCCAATGCAGGTACCAAGGCCCAAGACGTCGATCATGAAGTTACTGGATTGGGTAAACCGGGTCAAACTCTCCCCAGGCAGGCTAAATGCAGAACACTGGTAAATTACAGCGCGAAAGATATGTCTTTGTCAGCCTCAGGGTTGTTCAGCTCCCCAACACAAGACATGTTGCGGCAGGATTGTTGGCTTGCATCAACAGAACTGCTCATACGTCACACAAGAAATCCAACAAGATCGCGCTGACGAAATAGCGATGGTAGTTTGCTGATTGGCATGGCTAGGCCTCACCACCAATATCGATGTTTCTCTCAACAAGACCTCTGGTGCCCGCAAGTGGTGTGGAGTCGTTATCGCCAGCGCCAACAGCCCCTCCGCTCCACCGGATCGATTGGCTACGAGCGCATCTCAGCCCTTTTTCGCCTTTTGCCATCGTCACACACAAGCGAAGATTTTCTAGAAGCCCCAGAGAATAATACATCGTTTGCGTCTAGAGCTATTTGGCATCGCCGCACAACAAGCTTTTTTATACTTCCGGTGGCCATCAGAGACGAGTCTTCCATATTCGGCGGTCGCGAGGCTGGCGACGCGTTGACGCGCATGCGTGCAGGGTGTTGAATGTATCGATTGAGCTGATTCATGCGTCATTGTGCTCGCATTGGGCATGGAGTATGCACAAATCACACAATCGTATCCATTTCCTCATGAACAGAGTCACTCATGCGTAGCTGTCGACGCTGCAGCACATTCATGTCGGTAAATCCGACGGACGCTGACTTGCGAACGCATGCATGCATGAACCGAGTTTCACGTGCCAAACCTGCGCGGGCGCGCATGTGTGCGGTGCTTGCCGAGCTCCACCGACACGCAAGCAACGCAAGTTCACGAGCGCAGCCAGGGTTATTGTTTCAACGGAATCAAAATGGCAGGTACGTACCTGCATTGCTACCCAAAGCACTGTTACATCGGACGTGATATCTGCACGAGTCTGAATGAAGAGGAGTTTTTTCTTTTCTTTAGTTGGTTTTGCAAGTCACATTGTCATGATCCTTCCCCATCAAAGTAAAGCTCGCATGCAAAATCTCGGTTTCTACTCGCTCTACAAGGATCAATATCTCCACCTGGGGGGCGTAAATCCTCGCATAGTTCCCGTTGTCTTTTGCTGTCACATGTCTGGCTGTACTCCGCAATCAAGGGTTGCAGATGCGCGGACGGGAACAATCCTCAATCTCACCCGTACATTTCCGATGAAAAGGTCCACTGTAAAGCGCACAACGAGTAGTTCCCGCGAGTCCAGAACTTCTCGGTTATTTCTGTACATGTGGATATGGCATGGAGATGAAATGCCATGTTCCATGTCCGCAGCTGACAGCGTCTTGACCCACAACGGTGAATGCTCGGCTCGAGCCTCTCGAGTATCTGAGCCACAGCCATTTTTCACCGCCACGCAAGCGGTGGTTTGAGGGGCAACGTTACACCGGTATCAACTTACTCGCAACGAGTCTAGTTTATCTTTCGTTCGTTTAGACTGCGATGGATGCTAGTGGGCTACTCCTTCCGGCATGGTAAGACAACGATAGTCTATCCTCGGAGGCTCGGCTCGGTTTCTCCAGTCCCAAGCGAAGTAAAACCCATAGCCCTACAAACCACCGATGCCAGCTAACCTCCGATGCGATGCCTCCGGCTTACGACCTGCCTACGCTTAGACGAACGTGTTCGGCGTATCGAAAAACAACGGCAACTACCCAAGTTTCCCAGCCTATCCCAATCCTCCCGAGAATAATCGCGCAGGTGAATCGCATGTGGCATGTACTCTCACGCCCTTCTAGACTCTGCATTAGCGCCGCTTCGAGAAGAAGCATCACCCTCGCATAACGCAGACTGCATACAACCACCACAGAAGACAGACTACCTCCGCGCACTAGTTCACCGGCCGGGAATATCGAAGTCTGTAACCTAAGCCCATCGCGAACCACCGTTGCCATCGCTGTCTCACGTCGACTCCGGAGTGGCTGGACTGTGGATACAGCAAAGTCTTTGCTTCGGGGTCTTGTGCGATGGCACGCTATCGAACGATAGCTGGTGTACTCCTAGAACCCTTGCCCGTGCCGACTCAGAACGAATGACAGGTGAGACGACGGGAATTGACACTACTGGATATTGGATATGGAGGCGGCTGGTATCGGGGGTCGGAGGAAGGTGTTGAGGCTCTGCGGGTACGTGCATGACCGCCGATGTGGGTCTTGTCGGTGTTGCGAATTGAGCATTGGAGTGTTCGCTTGGGTGGTGTGTAGGGTTTGGGTGTAGTGCTGACGGCCAGCTGTGAACTGTTGAGGTATTGTATTTTTTGGCAGTGAGCATGTGCGTTTTTGTTACACGCAGGGGTAAGACAGTGAAAGCGAAGGTGGCATGTGTTGTGATGGATTGTGTATCTGTGCCTGAGGCTAGGTGTGGAAGGTGTGGAAGTGGGGTTTAGGTATTACTACCTCTGCTTTCTGTCCGCGCGTAGTAGTCATTCGTAGCATTGCGATGTGTACATGTCATGTGCTCGCATATCAGCATAATAGTCGCTCTCCGCTGGCATACCTTCCTCAAGTGTAGCCGTATATCGGCCGAAAAAAAAAAATTCAACCTCCCTCTACCACGCCCAACTTGAACACCTCACACCAGATACTACAAGCCTCCTGCGCCCGCAGTGCTTGAATCTAGCCCTCACGACAGTCAATCAGTACACCTTAATTTTCCCGAAGCCAATATATCAGCCCGGCTAGCTCAATCGGTAGAGCGTGAGACTCTTAGCTTTCACGTCCTAACTAGACTCGATTGGTTCATCTCAAGGTTGTGGGTTCGACCCCCACGTCGGGCTTGAGTCTCCTGCGCATTGTATGGTGTGTAAAGGACTTTTTTGGCGGTTGAGGATGATGGTGTTGCGGTCTATGTTTTTTTTTGGGTTTGGGTGGATGCCAAGGAACGAAGCGAGAGGAAGAACATGATGGAACACTTGAGCATGTAGGAATGCTGTATGAAAGCAGTGGGGGGAAGCAAGCGGATAGATATGCTGGTTGCTGGGTCTGGTGCATGATATGGCATGCATAGTACTGTCTACTTCGTGCGCCGACTACAAGGAGTACAAGTATAGGAAGACCACTTAATCCTACGCGCTTTGATAGCTTTGCTCCCACAGCGTGGTATCTAGAGAATACTAAGAGAACGAACCTCGCGACACTGGATGGGGCGTTGGAGCGGTGATGCTTGCCAGAATCGACAACATTGACAAGGTCGTGTTAAGTTATGTCCCCTTGTATTGGTATTCGCCAAAGGGTTTTTACCGTGTTCGTACGTGGGTTGAGTGCTCTGCTCGCATTCCTTTCTTACTTGCAACTCAAAAACCTTCCTTCTGTTGAACGCATGTCGCAAACGCAATCTTCTTAGAACGTGAGCCGCCTACTTCGTCTTCTAATGGCACAACAGTAAGTGGGCGATATCTTGTAGCAATCTAAGCGCGCGTGAGGTAACATCTAGCGAACAAATTCAGTTCAAGTTTGGGGTTTTTGGTGAGCACTCACGACAGAACAGCGTTGTGTAGAAGAATGAACATTCTTCTACTCTATCTACTATCTACACCGACACCACCACTTCCTCCCTCCAACCCTCTAACCCATCTACCATCTCCATCCATATCAAAACCCCCTCCCACAGATGCCTTCATATCCCAACCCCCTCCCACCCACCCATCCCATATCCCTCAAGTACATGTCATCACGACTGGCTACCGTTCCCAAGTAGGTGGGACAGATCAGCCAAGATGCGTGAATCCATGTCTTGTCAATCATGCCAACCTTGCTCATTTCTCCGAGTGTGCGAAAGAATGAGCTGGATGGTCATGAAAGCTTCTCCACCACCCTCCCACCCTCAGCAATGGATCAACAATCCCCTGCGAGAAGACTCCTTCTCGCAGCTTCTCGCGACTGACGTAGCCGTCAGTAGCCCAAACAGATGAAACGCCGACGCTCCCAAGTGTGTGGAATTATCAGCCAAGGGATCCGTAGATTCTTGTCTCAGTCAAACCACGCAAACCGGCGTAGCACTGCCGTAGCAGCTTTTGCGTACGCCCCGAGTGTGCAATCGTATGAGCTGAGAGATTCAAAACAGCTTCTCCGTGGATAAGCGACACCCATAAGGATGTGTAGGTATGGGTTCCGATGAAAGTGTGTCCATTGAACCCCGTAAGGTCGCAAAGCTTGTCCCTAAGGCCAAGCGACCGCCGTAGCGGTATGACCTTGAACCACCTCACTCTCTCACGTCAGCGCGAGAAAGCGAGGAGTAAAACCGCAATTGGGTCGTCTATGCGAACAAGAGCGACGATTGCAGTTTTGAGTTCAAGGTAAGGAAAAGAAACAAGGTGGGAGGGAGGGGGCAGGCGAGATTATGTAGCCAGTGTGGGCGCGCGGCGGGGGATTGATCCGGCGCCGGGGCTGAGTAATGGGTGGCGATGACGCGCGTTGGAAAAGTCTGGAAGGGTGTGGGCGTTCTGTTTGCGGAAGGAGCGTGAATTTGCGGTCACTGGCGTGGTGGTGAAGGTGAGTGACCGGGCAACGCGCCGACGCGCCGACAACAGCGCGCACAGGGGATCTTCAGGTTCGTTCAATTCCAGGTAGGAGACGACAACAACATCATATAGTACAAGGAAATAACATCCGGTAGGTGTAGCCGTCCGGCTGCCCTTTTGGGTGTTATGTACATCGTCTAATCAGGCCTGATAGCCTCTAGCTTATCCTCCCATATTCGAGAAGTAAGCTCATCCCTTCGCATTTCGATCGGCCCCATACTGGAGAACATTACCGATACTCCACACTCCCTATCTAGTAGATCTTGAATCTTCGGAAACATCTCCTTCAGATCCGTTAATACAAATCGCCTGTAATTGTCGTGATACGTGGGAAGTGACGTAAAAGCTGCATCAAAGTCGAATTTGACACGCGTTAGCTTGGGTATGTCTTTGAGATTATCGAGATCGCCGGTCTTGATGTTATATGCCTTCTCTTCTGCCCTGTATATAGAGAGGACGCTCTCCGTTGTCGTGATCCTGATGATTTTGATCTTGCGGACCCACTCTCGCGGTTTTACTCCGTAGCCGAAGCGCGGATTGTTGAGGAAGTAAGGGACGAGACGACATTCCACGAAGGAGAATGTTGTATTGCGGTACCAGACCTCGAAGAGCTCGGAGTAGAAGAGCTTGCCGGAGTAATCACGATCCCAGAGATGCTTGCAGGCAATGGTGGTGCGATTCGTGAACCCTGCGGGGAACATGGGCGTGAAACCGATTTCAGAACAAAAGAGGAAAGATTCCAGTACCTCCTTATCAATCTTCACGATCGACTCCCCGATGATGTATTGGTATATCATGTCGCGAAGCTCGCGGGGTAGTTTGTCGCAGACCGTAGTGCAGATGGGGAGACACTGCGCTGCTGCATAGCGCTTCATACGGTGGTTGATCTCACCAGCAATATTCCGGGCTTCTTCCTGTAGTCTGAACATCCGTTGGTATCGACCGGTTTCGTGAGAAGGCTCCTTGACTGGACAACTATTGCGTAGACAGAAGATTTGATTCTCGGCGTTCAGTTCTCCGACGCGCGCGTCTATAATCTTCTTTAGGACTTTCAGCTTCTGGAACTCGCTGTTGGAGGTCAGCTGTTGTTCTTTCACAACCAGATGGCGCATACGTTTGAAGGTACTTCCGATCTTCGTCTGGAGTGGCGGATACAATATTCTCCCCAGCGACACTGGTATTTGTATGATTCAATGTAGACGACTCGGAGCATCTATTGAAATTCATTATCACCGCCCGCAAAATGTATTTGACGAACTTACCCTTCCACAGCAGAGGTAAGTCGCGCACCGCTGGGGACTGGAGTTGGCGTTGCTCCTGTGACGCTGCTGTCGATGCTCACTGACATGATGTTTTGCTGTCAACTTGAGTGTGGAATTGAAGAAATGACAATGAGTGCAAGTGTTAAGTGGTGGTGCGGGTCTGCTGTTCGTGGAGAGGTATAAGCGGAAAACGCTGGTGATGCCTAGCGGTAACACGTGCGCACAGCTTTCATTCCATGTCCTACCATCCCCTCCGACGCATTGATGCAAGAGCTTTTCGTTCGATTTCCTGCAAGGAAGCTTGAGCGCGTGGCGACTCGATCGCCTCATGGAACTTCTTGGTCCATTCTTCCACGGTAGTCTCCTCCGGTACCACCACGAACTTCAAGTTCAACTCGGCTCGAACTATGAGTTTGAACCGCAAACGATGCAGTGACAGCAACGCTGGAAACATGTATGCGGCGTGTTGAGCGCATGCCTGCGCATCATGACCGTCATACATATTTTCAAAGCGGTTCTCCAATATAATCGTAACAATCGGGCAAGTCCTGTGGAAATGCCCGAGCAACTCAAGTCTCTCCGTGAAGCATTCCTGATCAAACATTTCGCCACCGATCCGTACCTTGATCTCAAACCTCTTGATGAATTGGACCGGGTTCAAATTGGTGGACCATCGCAATCTTCTGAGAGATCTGCAAATGAATTTGGGATGGATAACAAGGAAGGTCGCATTTCGATACCACGCTTTGACCAGTTCGAGCCTGACCGGATCGTCTTGAGTGAAGTAGCCGGGAGTCAGTAGGTAGGTGTCAGACCGGCACTCTAGGTTAGCTTTGCTAATACCTCTAATGCTCTCGTGTCCGCTGACTTCATGGTCTTCGTCTAATTCGACTCGTTGGCCTTGGAAGATGAACCCGTATATCGTGTCGCGGAGTTCTTGACATAATCGCTTGCGTACTTCCTCGAGCAACGCACGGCAGCGCGGCGCTTCGCGAGACCTGATGCAATTGTCTACCTCGCATTTGGTTTGCTTGATGATGCTCTTAGCGACGCCGTCTGTTTTTCCAAGGACTGTTTGCTGTTCAGTGGTCAAAAGCGCAGGCACGTCTGCGTCGACATCCAATAGCCAGACAGCGTGTGAAAGCTTTTTAGCGTTTTCCAGTCGGAACGATGCTCTGTTCGATGTCAATGACTATCTCGATCGCAACGGAAGCCTATTACATACTCTTTAAGGAAAGTGTTCATCTCATCCTCAGAATCTTCATCATAGATGGGATCCCAGAGATTTGAAGGACCTATCTCGGCTCTTTTCGCTCGTTAGCTATCGAAATTTGGAGCGCTGACATCGCTACTCACTGTTGCGCCATCTCGTGCTACGCAGGATAGTTAATCTCTAAGATGTATTGCTGATTATACAATCGAGGAAATCTGTGTGTTCAAGGCTCGATGCACAAAAATATTGGGGAAGTACAGATTTAAGGAGCAAAGATGGCACATCCAAACTCTTTCGGCTTAGCATTCGATGTGACTGTGGTGTACTTTGGTTGTTAAAATGAGATTTTCTTGAGAACCATGGTCGCGATACACTGAAACCAAGGCTTACGTTCGACACCTGATGGCATCCGGTAGCCTATGGGACCCCAGCCTTCGACGCATTGAATTGACAATTCTCAGGTCGGTGCCGATGTTTTTGAGCGGGTCGCGTAATACGAGAACTACGTTTCTCGCGGCTGTTCCAAATACCAGTCTTGTGATTCGTCCGAATCATCCTCTTGCGACTCATCCGACTCATCCTCTTGCGACTCGTCTGACTCATCCTCTTGTGACCCGTCCGACTCATCCTCTTGTGACCCGTCCGACTCATCCTCTTGTGACCCGTCCGACCCATCCTCGTGTGACTCATCCGAATCTTCCTCTTGTGGATCGTCCGAATAGTAGTGCTGTGAACTATCCGAGATGTACTTCTGTGACGCTTCCTCCATTTTGTCCCAGTCCCCGAAATCTTCACTATACTCTGCTTTCCAGAGCTTTATGCGAGCCTCTTCAACAGCCGCTTCGCATATCTTTGTCCACCCTTCCACAGTAGTCTCTTCAGACTCGACTAAGAACTCCAGGCCAAATTCAGAACGCACAGTCACCTTGTATCCCCTGCTTCTCAGTTCAACCAATTCTGGGAAGAGATATGCTGCCCTCTGCGCACATGTTCTCATTGACACAACAACTTCTGCGTCTTCAAAATCTGGGTAGTGAATAAGATTTTCCACATAGATCGTGATGGCTGCTGTGGTATTGAGAAGAAGCAGGGGCTTTAATGATCGTTCCAGTTCGTCGGGCTCATCGTCGGGTTCGTATCTAGTATATGCTACTACGAGGACGTGGCTTAATATTGTGAGCGGTTTCAAACCAGCACTCCACGGGAACTGAAGGAGAGAAGAAGCGATGGTTGAGGGATCTTGGAGGCCGAATTTTGAAGTTCGAAACCACATGTAGGCCATCTCTTTCCTTATCTCAGCGTTGTTGATGAAGTAGTCGGGCTCGAGTAGATAGCGGTAAGGGATGCGCGTCCCGGCCTGTAGAGGCACAGATAAAGAGTCAGTATATATCTCACACGCGCTTGGTACAGTCTGAACTTACCTTTGCCCCAACATAAGAGCGAACGGCGAATCCGAAGTATTCGCGTTCTTCCACTATTAAACTCAATGCTGAGTCTTCGAAGATGAACCCATACATCAAATTGCGAATCTCCCCAGTGCCGCTAAAGAAATCCCAAAATTCCTGCAATAGTTGATTGCACGAAGGAGCTTCGTGCTCTACGATCTGCTCTTCAACATCAGCCCTGATCCTACGGATCTGGTTTATAATGCTGCAAGCAGCCGCGTGATAGGCGGCGAGTTCATCCTTTGTCGCATCGCCTAGTGCCATCCAGTTGGAGTGGTGGGTAAATCGATGAAGAGATCTCAACAGTTTCAGTAAGATCGGAAGCCGTTTAGATGCCCTACTCAATGTTAACATTGCCAGATCACAACGAAACGCTACCACTTACTCGGCGATACAGCTGAGATAATAACTGCGCGTATCAGAATCGACATCGTCATAATCGGGAATCTCCGGCGATCGTGATCGACGCCTTGTCGTTCGTTAGCTGTTGAGACCTATGGAACTGACATGGCTACTCACTGTAATGCCATCTTGCGCAACGTGGTACAGCCACCAATACGAAAGAGTGTTGCTGTTTCGTAGACTGCGAATGTCAGTAGGCGGAAGGTCGATAGAAGTATTCAGAAGGAATACGAGGGTTTAAATATCGAACACCTGCATCCGAAGTCGTTCAGTAGCCATATCAATGATGTTGTATTACCGATCTCTCACTCGTCCGTTGTAGCTCTCTCGTTCACATCCATGGTAGCAGAGATTGAGTCGCGCCCAAAAGAGCCGCGGAAGAGCAATCACGGCCGGAGGATACCATGGGTTCAATAATCTCAGATCATTGAGTACATACGCCCCCACTTGCACCTATTTCCCTTTACGTAGTCTATCACCCGGCCCGGTCTGCCCATTTTCTCTACCTCGGTACTGCTGCCGCTTGGGAACAGCGTTGTCGAAGTCCATGAATATAGTGTCATGATGCGAGAGCCAATAAGGAAGTAAGGAAATCATTATAACTGCGCGGTACCCAGTTTCAAACTGAGCATGCGATGTTTTCTGGGATGGTACGGGCGGAGGAGAGCTCCACTACATACAAGAAGAAAAGCCCAGATAACCGTGACAAGTCAGTATCAGACCCAAAAGTCTACATTGCCTCTAGGTATAACTGAACTACTCTTTCCAACTCGTGTAGACTGCAGACATCACTCATTCTCCCTCAACCATGCCTCCACCCTGCGGTTCCCTCGTTCCACCACAATCTTACGGCAACACCACGGTTGAACTATCATCTTGTATCCCATACCCATCATACGCAATGATACTGGGAATAGAGACGCTGCGCGATTCTCGATCTCCCGCAGAAAAGGCCATCTAGGGGGCCAATCCACGATAATCGTGATGGTTGTGCCTGGCTTGAGACATTCGAGAGACTCTAGATCTTTGCAGATGGCCTCGCGCATCAAGGGGGCTTCCAGCGGCTTCGTCTTCAGTTCGACCCGTTTGATGAGTTGGACTGGGTCTAGACCAGCGCTCCATGGGTACTTCTCCAGAGAGGGGCGAATGAGTGCGGCATCCGTGATGATGAAGTTTGACGTCCTGAACCATGCCTCGATAAGCTCAGTTCTTATCGCAGAGTCGTGTATATATCCCGGCTTGAGTAGGTAGCTGTAAGGATAGTGCCTTCCAATGTCTGCCTTCACACAGACCGGAATGTCGTCATCGTTATCGGCTTCACCATTATCGATTTCGGCGTCCTTTGCTTCCAACAGGACATACGTGCCCTGGAAAATATTTTCAAAGACCATCTCACGAAGCTCCTTCGGCAAACGATCCCGCAAAGTCTGGAAGAACGCACGGCAACGTGGACCTTCTTGGATCATGATGCGTTCGTCGATTTCGGCTGGAAGCCGGGCGAGAATGTTCGAAAGGCTGCGGTCAGCCGCATCGAAATTGTCGCACTCTGTGCTCGTGGCAAATTTGAATTTGCCTGTAAGCTTTGGCACATAAGCCAGAAATTCTGCACGCCCTCGGTAGTCTTCTAGCCATGCGCTTGCGCTGAGTTGTGTTAGTATGTGTCATTACGACAAGGAGATTGTGTTGCGCACTCCCTAAGATAGTCGTGGTACTCTTCCTCTTGAGGGTCATGGGAGCTATCAGAAGGATTGTCCTCATGCAATGAGTCTGGGTTGCGTCTCAATATTTGTCAGCTGTTGGATCTGAAGTAAAATCGTAAGTACTCACCGGTGTGCCATACTGTTTAGCGCAATATCGTTGTGGAGCTGTGTTGCAGGTTCAAAAGTGAAAGAAAAAGAGGCCGTCGTAGTCATGAAAGGAATTTAAGGGCAGATTGGAAAATGAATCGTAGCTGTATACCCATGGTACTGCGATGACGCAGAGCGAGACGAGCCACTCACAACTTCCGCAACATCGACGACCTTAACAAAAAGATGCTCTTACAAATAAGAGAAGTTGCAAGTATAATATACTGTCGTAGCTGTATTCGATTGGGTCTGGTAACGTTGGGATCGCAGAGCTTGTGAGTGGCTTACCGTCATGAAACGTCATCACAGTACCAGTGGACGAAGTGGATAGCAACCAATGCATGCACCAGGACCCATGGTAGCGACGGTAAATTCGAATTGCGCACTCGCGTCGGTCGCGGGTACGTTAGCAAGCGTATATATCCCAAGGCGCTAGACAGCGGCCTCCCCATCTGATGTGATAATGAAAGCCTCAGGGTAAGACTGTCCATCAAGCTACCCCATCAGTGCCCTATGCCCCTCGCATCTATACCCTACTTCCCCCTGCGCGTCCTCAACACCCTACCCCCTCTACTCGTATCGCTCTCCACAGCACCACCATCCCCACTCTTTGCTTCCTGTCTGGCTCGCCCCTTATTTCGCATCCTCTCCCCCGTCCTCGAAACCCTGCCGCCTCTACCAGCGTTCCCCCCAGGAACGCCACTTTGCTCTTCCTCACCTTCCGTTTCGCGCTCGGCCAGCGCCTCATTCTGGACCCGCTCTTCTATCCTCAACACCTTGATTCGCCATATCCGCTGCTCCATGCTCAACTTCAATTCTTCTAGTTCTCTCTTCTCGGTTGCTGTCGCATTCGCCGGAAGCTCAGGTAGAGAGGCTAGTAGGTTCATGGCCTCGATCTCGGCTTCTTCCGTGGCATCTATCGGTTCGTGCGTTTCACTATCCGGTGTCGGGTTTTCTGCGTTGTCCAAAGCCAGGTCTTCGTCATCGTGCGCGTCAGGTATGGTCGCAGCCTCCTCTTCGTCCTCTACAGCAGAAATACCGGGTGGTTGCGTCGGAGTCGGAACATCGAGAGTGATGTTATCGTTATCCAGCTGCCAGTGCGGTTCCCTAATTCTTTGCTGCTCGAGCCTGGATAGTCGTTTCTTCCTCTTTCTGCTCTTCTCCCTCGCCTCATTACCTTCGAGATCTGAGAGGAAACCAGTGTCATCCGGTACCCGGGGGTCGGGATCCTGGTGCACCAAAGTCGGGAGTTCGACTGCCAGAGGATCTGGCATTGCGTCTTCGTTTGCTTTCCGTCTCTTGCCTCTTGGTGGTGGTTTAGGTCGCGTTGGCTTCTTCACGGCGGATGCATCGGGGTTCAGGTTGACTTTGACGGGTCGCACGCCAGAGAGGTACTGGTATTTTCCACCCGCGAGGGGCTCAGACGAGCCTTCTTCCTCCTCTTCCTCCTCGTCGTCGTCGTGGTTCACTGGTGTTTTCGGCACCCGTATACGGGTAGTCCGGGTTGTGCGGCCACCTTTCCTTTCTTTCGCGTCTGACTCCGGACTTGCTAGCCCAGCTCCCATTTCGTCGGCGTCTCTTTCATATTGTTTCAGAACCGCCTTCAGATCTACAGTTTTGACCCGACTCGTTCTGCCGGCCGCCGACTTGTTCTTCTGTTGACGCATCTTTACAACTTCCTTCAGTCTCCTTGTGAAGTCTGGGAGAGTAGCGCTAGGTAGTGATGAGATCTCGCTTAATAGCATAATGATATCGGCACCCCAGTGAGGGAAAAGGTCCTGGGGCCATAGTGGACGTGGAATGCAGTCTTTGGCGAATTCGAGATGCCAGTTGGTCATGATAGTGGTGACATGTTGTTTCGAGGACCTTAGAAAGATGCAGGTGAGCTCTGATTGGATGGCTTTCGATAGATCGAAATCTTTGGAAGGTGCCATATTTGCGTCTGGGTAAAAGAGTCGTAAATCGTATTAGTGTTATTGGATAGTCGAGTGCGAGACATAAGAGTTATGAGATGGAAGAGATGGGTTTCGCAATTCTGGCGCGTGTGGAGGCAGCATCGTGGTTTGGGGTGAAGACATCGAATGAAGCGGCAGGTGCGATATTTCCAGGGTAAAAAAGGCGGTCAAAGCTCATTGCCGTCAGCCACGCCGACTCGAAGGAGCTAGCATCAACCTGCAGCTATAGCAGACTTCGTTGAGTGGCTTCCCCACGCGTGCGTGCTAGCCTTCGAGGCATTTGAAGTGTCCCAAACGCCGCAGGATGCCGGGGAAGCTCAGAGGATTGTTTACTGAGGAGTGGGTCTGATGATGTCATCAAGTTATTTTAGGCGGGTTTTTGGTTTAAACTATTGCGGTAAGCTCGGATTCGATAGATTGGGTGCGCAATAGCTGATGAACATTGAGATGTGTCGTATCTTCTGAATTCCGCACACTCAAGCTTTCGTCTAGAGACGCCTCCAGATGTTGTACAAGTCGTGTCGCGTATATGATACAGGTATAGCACAAAGCTGAGGAGAGTGTGAACGCCGCCCGCTGCCGAAACCTGCCTGCGGTATATGCCAAACATCCCAAAAACACCGCTTGCCCAGACATCAGACATGTCGCTGCCCGCCCGTGGCCTGATAACGGTTCGCTCTGAAGAGGTATAAATCGTGAATCGAAAACGTTTTACGCGGCCACAGCCATGCCGCCGCCGCCAGATGGTGCACCGACGTCGGCTGGTGGTGGTGGGGGCGCATCGAGCCTTGTGTTGTCGGCCATCATGCGGTTGAAGCCAATTGAGACACCCTCGATGACGGCCAGCAGAATAGCACATGATATGGCGCCGTTTCGCATCGACCTGTATCCTCCTCGTACTGCGAGCGATCCACCTGTGAAGAATCCTGCGATGATGGCGTTCCATGGGTCCTCCTTCTTCCGTATTCCCTTGACTGCGCAGTCGTATGTGTTGAAAAGTCCTCCCCAGACTCCGAAGTTGCCGCCAAGAACAGGTGCGCGGGCTTTGATCGCTGTGATGGCGCCGATGCGTCGCTCGCCGTAGGGTGAGTTACGGAACTATAGGTTGTAAGCGCAGGCCTCTATTATGTTGAAAAGATACTTACACCCTTCACACCATGCCATACTGCTCCTCCGACAGCCTAATGCGGTATTAGTATACGGGTCAGAGATGCAGCGCTGGTGGGGACATACACCCATGGCAAAGGCACCACCGAAGTCATTGAGAATGACCCAGGGACAGGGATCGCGCGAATGGTCCATTATGTATTATTAGAAGAAAGGATGTGATTTGGGCGATTCCGGGGGCGAGGAGAGGGCGTGGGCGAGCTTGTGGTCGGACGGTAGCCACCGGTGACGATGTGCTTCGATGGAATTTCTTGAGGACCCTTGCTGCTTTGGCGCTAGCGGCAAATCTTCGGGACTGGCGCGACCACTTGTGCCGTCAAACCTCCTGCCATGTCTCGTCACTCACCATCAGAACCATCTATGCGACGTCATTCTCTCGCCTGTTTGGATTCATATGCTACCTTCTCTGTCATTTGTCAGCCATAGTAGCTCCGTCGAACAATGGAGCTACAAATCGCTCCTCCGCGCAGCACCCATCGCCTGCGACTGTGCACGTCCAATGAATCTATACTGCAACATCCAGACCAATTCGTCGCGAAGTTTACTACTACCTCATACAAGAAAAAAACTAAATAGGTCTAGAGCCTACATTAACGCTAAGCTACCTATCTTGTAGGGTTTTAAGTTAATGTAGGCTGTAGGCCTGTTTAGTTCTTTTTTTTGGTTGGCGTGCTGCGTCTATTCTGTGGTAGTAGCAGCTATGCGACATTTGTGTGACGTTTCTCCTCTGTCCGCCTCTTTCTCCCGCGATGAGCCCCCAGCTTGTCCATCAAATCTGACTGTTATCGTTTCTATATCTTCAGCATCAATTCTCTGTACTGTGTTTCCGGAGACGTGTGCATCGCTTCCGAGGTGAGAGTGTGACCTGGACATCACTCTCAGACCACGTGCAAAAGAGACGATTTCTCGACGGAGTTCTCAGACCTACATGCAGGTAACGTACAAGCATCTGTCGTCCATCCAACTCATGTCTTCTCCTCGCTGCAAGCTGAGCTCATGCGTATCATGCATTCACCGCTCACCGCTCCAGAAGTGGTACCAGACTCGCGCTCACCACGACATTTCTGCCCTCTCGCCCTGGAGCTGCTACGCTCGTCCAATGGTTTCCATTTGCGTACTGCTCCTGGACCCTGCTTTGGAGTCTGTGTCACCTCGGATTTGCTGCCTAGAGTCAAGTCTTGGCGCTCGCGCTCTCGTTGTTATCAACTTTGCTACCACACTCACCTACTTACCTCTTACCACTACACCACTTGACTTTCTGTACAACCTCTCAAAATGGTGGGTGCTACTCGAGGCCGCACACGTAAGGAGGCTGTAAAGCGACCAGTCTCACCTAGCGACGATGGCACCATTGCGGACGCACCGCTCGAAGGTACCGCTATTGTCGACGCTCAAAGCAATCCGCACATGCCTTCGTCAGTCACCCACCCCGCGCGTGACGACGTATCGCGTCTGAGTGAGGGCCTCGAGCCGCTTCACCTGATTGGGCAAGATGGTAAGTAAAGCGCCAGCACAACAAGATTTTATTCAGCTGACAACAATCTAGACTCAACACATCCAATCAACACACCAGCTTCTAGAGAAATCGACCCGCTTACTATCCATGTAAAGGAGGCCATTGCGACAATTGGCCGACTAGAGGCCTTAGGCTTGCAACGCTACGACATTCCCCTGCCCAAGTGCATCGTGCTAGGTAAGTCACCAAATTATAGATAATACAAAGGTTTTGTTCGCTGACATCCTTAGGCGAACAATCTACAGGAAAGTCTTCAGTGATTGAAGCCATCTCTGGTATCAAGACTCCTAGAGCCGATGACACATGCACCCGATGCCCTCTTCTCATCAAGCTGGACTCCTCCGATGATCCGCGTGCGGGCTGGAGCGCGACCGTAACACTTCGACGCAATTTTGGTTACGATGGCAAGCCTGCAGGTCCAAGCCACGAACGTCGCTTTCCCGGTTGGATACAGTTACCACTGCCTAACGACGCTTTCTTCGCTGATACCGACAATCCTGAGAACCTGGAGCATATCATTCGCCGCGCACAACTGGCCACTATTAGTCCCCGCATTGACTACCATGAATTCTTACTTCCGAGTCTTGCCGCACTTGGAGAACATCACAAATGCAAGTTCAGTCCGAACATTGTATGCATCTCCATCACTCAGCCGGGTTCACCGTCTTTAAGTTTCTACGATCTTCCTGGTCTCATCAACCAAGCCGACATTGAAGAAGAAGCGTATCTCATCCAGTTTGTTCGTGACGTAGTTGTGGACTACGTCAAAGACGCCGAGTCTCTCATACTAGTCACCTGCTCGCTAGCGACTGATATCGCCAATTCAACCGCTGCTGGCATCGCGCGTAGTTTGAAGGCTACTGACAGATGCATTGGTATGTAAAATCATCGTCTATAACTTCTTTTGCTAACGTAGCTTCCAGGCGTACTCACCAAACCCGACTGCCTGCCGAAGGGATCACGTCACGACAAACTAATGGAAGTCTTCGATCAGAAACGGTTCGCGCTAGGGCACGGTTACTTCGTTGTGAAGAACCCAGCACAGGATGAACTTAACAAAGGCCTTACACATCAAGAGGCTCGGTTGCAAGAGCACCACTTCTTCAGCGGAGAAGACCCGTGGTCTACAACCTTCAAAGATTATGCACACCGATTCGGAACTCTCAATCTCCAGAGTTTCCTTTCGGGGAAGCTTGCCGACCAGATAACGAAGAAGCTCCCAGTCATCGAGCATGAGATCGATACTCGGCTTGCTGAAGTGGAGGCTCGTCTGCAACAGTTCCCTGAACCTCCCAACCACAACGCGTCGCGTATCATCTCTGACATCGTGCTCGACTTCTCACAGGGGGTTCGCAAAGAGCTCGAAGCCGAATTCCCATGCAAGGAATGGCGTAACAAGTGGAGGCTTCTGCAAAACGCTTTCTTCGATGCGCTAGTCAGTATGAAGCCCACAATGGCGACGGGTGGACGTCGAGACGCAAGCGTTTATGCAGACGTACTAGACTCTCAGCCAGGAAGTTCTGCGAATAAAGCTATTTCGCTAGACGACGACGATGACGAATACGATGACGGAGAGCACAGCGACGATAGTGAGTCTGCAGCGCGCAACAATCCCGAGACACCTACCAAGAAGCGCAAGATCGACGGCATGCCGGGGCTCTCTCCAGTCAAGACACCGAAGCGAGGTCTGCTCAAACCGCTGGAAGAACAACCAATGATTACAGACTTCCGTGGCTTGAAGAAGAAGTTCGTTCTCGACGAAGTCACTGATTACTTGTCCGAACACTCTCAGTCGAAGGTACCAGGCCAGATCGAGCCACGAGTAGTCGACAACCTCATGCTCAGCACGCTTGAACACTGGGACCAGCCGCTTGCGAAATTCTTCGATGCTTTCGAAAAGCAGATTAAGGATCAAATGAAAGTTCTGTTCACCCAACACTTCAAGAAATGGCAGGGCTCAACTTTCCATCAGACCGCATGGAAGATCGTTGAAGAGATGCTAGCAACCAACTTCGACCAGCAGCGCACTACCATGGCTAACGAGAGCCTCAACGACGAGAAGGAAGGACCATACATCTTTCACAACGACATCTTCGAATGTGAGAAGGAGGCCGTCTTAGAAAACTACCAACAAGCTCGCTTCAAATATCGCTTCACAAAGTACAAGAACAGCAGAGCGCAGCGCACAGGCAAGCCAATGAGTCCTGCTGAAGAAGAGAGGTTGAAGAAAGATGTCAGGGCTATGGAGGTATTCAACCATGAGCCTTACCTCGTCGAGCGAGGCGTTGTCGCTCAGGTCACTACCTACTACATGCTCGCCGTGCGCCGCTTTCACGATGCGGTATGTATGCGAATAGAGTCCAAGTTCTACAAGCAGCTCCGCACTCAACTCCGCGACGAGCTTGAGAATGGTCTTGGTCTGAACGAGGGCCATGAAGGTAAGTTTCCTTTATCTAGACGGGAGACTATACATGCTAATTGCTGCGTTTCAGGTTACGAAAACGCCAAGCGCCTCCTCTCGGAATCCTCTCATCGCTTCAACCAACGTATGGAGCTTGTCGGACAACGTGACTCTCTTCTCCAAGGCCAGAAGATCCTCCGTGATCTCCAGCAGAGGAGGTACGGTGGCGACAGCTCATCCTCCACGTTGGACGTCGGTTCTCGGACTCGCCGCTCCAGTGCTTCCGGCGGCATACCCACACCACTTTCGGCAGACATGGAGGACGTAGATATGGCAGGCGTTCCGCGTCACTAGTCTGGTGGTTGTACATCCGTGACTGTAGCCTTTTTCTTGATACGATACGATGCGCGAAGCTTGCGATGTTGGTGAACAAGGACTTCTGTTTGCAGGAAGGTTTCTTTGGTCTACGCACGCGCGAACCAGTGGTCACGCGAAGCAGTTGCATAGCATGAGTATTGTCGTCATGATTCATTTCTGGCGGCGTTGACTGACGACTAGCTGTCGCGCGGACACTCATGTATGACGAAGTATACGTGGCGAAAGCATCTCGTCTCTTTATTCGGACTTGCTAATATGACATGTGAAACGTAAGTGTATGATAACGCCCTGACATTCAAGTCTAAATATCTCGAGATAGAGAGGAGCGCTTCGCACGATATCCGCGAGGCGATTGGGCGAGACCCTTCTCCTACTCTAGGCCACTCTTTCTTCCTCATCACGTTCGTCATTGCCCTCTCCTTCCCTGACATCTACTCCGTCATATCCACCGTCTCCAGCCCCCCCTTTCCGGTTCTGCTCTCGTCCTTCCACTACACCTCCACCATCACCACTCCGTCTCTGCGTGCGCCCATCCCTACCCGGCTTAACCGGCCCAGCCGTCTCATCCACTCTCTGCGGTCTTCCTAGACTTCTCGCCTTTGCATATTCCTCAGCAGCCCGGAGTTGTGCCTCAGAAACTCTCAACTGGCGAGTTGCTTGTTGGTATGTAGTTTCGCTCTTAAAAGCAGCGCGCGTACGCTTGTCTTGCGCTACTCTGACCGCCGCTTCAGCAACTACCACTGCATCCCAGGCCGCTTGCATCTCTTCAGACGCCTCATCACTTCGTGTGGCGTAACGTCGGTGTCCGTTTGGTCGTGCCGCTGGTCGCGCAACGTCTGGCTGCGGGACTTGCCCATCCGCACCACCTTCATCGCTTGATAGTCCTAGCGAGTCTTCCGATACCGATACCCGGCGATAATTCTTTGCAGTAGCAGTGATAGCCTGACAAACAGCCTTGAGACTATACCGTTTCATCCTCTTGCAGCGCACCTCTAGTTCCTCGCTGATCTTCTTGCCTTGTCGTTTGGTAGCAGAAACATTAGACAAGTCGCGAAGCAGCTCGACGATCACATCTTCAATACCACTGTCCCCTTCAGCATCAGGGTCGCCTCCGCGTAGGATAGCTGGGAAGTCGCGGTGAAGTGAGTTGATCTGCCAGTTGGAGTATATGAGAGCGAGTGCCGCGTCTCGATCGTCAGACGTATGTATCGTTTCGGCTTCGGGTGGCTCGCTGAAGATGATTGAAGTGTCGTCGTCCTCTGCTTCGTTTGCGTTGCTGTTTCTCCTTTCTGTCTGCTGTGCTCCCTTCTCCTCCCCACTCTTTCCGTGTGATCTGGTTATTCGTTCGTTCCCATCTCCCGCTACGTTGTTGGCTGGTTTAGTCGCAGGCTTAGGATTGGGTGCTCGGTGAGACTCGTCTTCTTCTTCGTCTTCGTCCACTTCAGATGTGATCGTTTCATCTTCATCTTCATCGTCGCTGGCGGCGGCGGCGGCGGCGGCGGCAGTAGAGGTATTGTTCTTCTTTGCCTTCTTCCTGGCAGCTGATTTCTTCCTAGCCCCTTTTCCCGCTGCTGGTCTCTTCTTCGTGTTGTTCTGTTTGAACTTCGCGTGGTCTATGAAGTTGTTCCCGAGCAATTTCTGCAAATCCTCGCAGATGTAACCCATCTTGTCTGACTTTGTCTTTCCGATGGGCGCTGAGCCCTTCTTGGAGTGGTATCTCAAAATGTAATACTGCTCGATTTGGTCTTTGACCTCTTGGCCTTGATTTGGATGGTCGATTGACAGATCTCGAAACGCGCGTATAGTTCTCATGTCGCAGGTGAACTCTGTCATTCTCTCCGTACTGCCCTGGAGCCAAGTGTCGGCGTGCATCCAACTTGTCATTGTGGAGAAAGCCGGGCCCCAGTTTGCGATAATGGTGCTGATTGCTTGTCTCCGTTCCTGGGCTTCGGCCTGGGTGTCTCCAGGGGGTTCAGCTCCTTTGAGGTTGGGCGTCTTTGGGGGCATTGCGTTGAGGATGTCTTGAGAGTTGCTTTGACTATACTCTCAGCTTATGGCTCTCCTTACTTTAAGATAGTCCCGTGTATGTCTATCTCTTTCCAATGTTTGTTTTCGAGCAAGCACGCTCTTTGAACTTTGAACAAGGCATCGCTCCAAAGGTTTCTAAAGCAGTACTAGTATTCAGCAGAGCAAGCGAACATCTGAATAATGATACATTGGAGTGTGCCGATGTGTTGCTAGCATCGTTACCAATGGCATGGGAAGACGCAAATGTGGCAGCTGGTGTTCTCGAAGACACATAAAAAGCTGGAGCGTCTTAATTTGCTTCGATTACATCGCTTGATGAATTAACGACTCGTCGAAGTTTCACTAGTGTAATAGATAGAGGGTGATATGAGAAACAATAGCTTTATCAACATTCGCTAGACGCTGACCACGTCGTGTTCCGCTACTTCTTCTCCTTCTCCTTTTCGTTCGTCTTACTCTTGCGTTTCACTCTACCTTCTCCACCATTCCCTCCAGCGTTCCCTCCGCCATTCTCTCCTCCATCTCCTCCCTGCTGTCCCTCTCCGCTTTCCTCCTCGCCAACGCCCTCAGCCTGCGCGCTGCGTCCCAATCTAGAGCCACCGGTAAGACCCCCTGGACCATCACCCATCGTACTTCGTCTCGATGGTGCTCCTGCCCAGCGTCCCTGTAACTCATCCGTCCTCGCATACGCTTCATCACTCACTCTTCTAGCTGCTTCTATCCCCAACAGCAGCGCAGCTTGATCCTGGACCGACTGTCCATTAAGCACAGCCTGCTCGTATCTACGGCGGGCCGAGTGAATGCGTTGATCTGCTTGTCTACTGTCGTTGAGAGCACGGCGTAGCGTCCAGTTCGTTCCTATAGTCAGGACACCGCCTTCGACACGCGATAGTCCTGGTTGTGCAGCAGGCTGTGTCGCATCTTGCGAAGCTCGGAATGATTGGTTTGTTAACGCAGTTGGAGGATGAAGTTCGCGGTCTCGGCGCCTGCGCTCTCTTTCTTCTGCGTTGAGTACCATCGGCTGTCCACGCGGGCTATCATCCCCAAAGGACCCTCCGATCATGTCCAAGGCGCTACGTCTCCCGGTGCCCAGTGGGGGCGGAGGAGGACCTCGCCCCAGTTCTCTGGTCGATGGCCCTCCGCTTGCATTTGCCGTAGTTGCCCCTGTCGTCGGTCCTCCTGGTGTCGGTACTGCGGCATGTGCCGGTCTATCAAACTGTGCGAGGAAAGCAAGGGCTTCATCCGTACTTCTCGCCCTTACAAAACTCTGCATCAAGTGAGTCCTGATCCGTTCCATAAGAGCAAAAGCCTGCCGAGAATCATCGTGAAGGTTGGAAAGGTCAAGCAATCGTGCGACGAGTCTGAGGTCGATAGCCGTATCGCTCGTTATGTTGGCTGGAAAGAGGCCTCGGGGGAAGTCGAGATGCAACTGGTAGATGTTCCAGTTGATATAGATGTCACTGAGTGCCCGGCCTCTCTGTAATTCGGTGAGTACTGTGGCTTGCGTGGCGTTGTTTGCTGTTCCAGTCGCTGGTGCTTTGCCGTTCTGCTTTGCGCTTGCCGCTGCCTTTCCGCCATCGTCTGCCTTCTTCGGGGCTGGGCCGTCGTGGAGTATAATACTGGAACCTGAGCCAGAGTCGTCGTCGTCGTCGTCTTGATGTAGGCGGTGAGGGTCTAGGTCGTTGTAGTTCGGCTTTGCGCTATGCCTCAAGGTCTTCCTGCGCTCAGACAACTCTTTACCGTCATCTCCTGCAGATCTCTTCTTGCCTTTGCCCTGAGCTTCGGCCTGCTTTTCGTACTCTTTTAGTATCCTCTCCAAATCATCGCGCAGGCTCTGCTGTTTCTCAGCCGGCGTACTACCTATATCGCCAGTCTTTGACTTTCTCGTGTTCCAGCGCGACTCAATTTTCTTTCTGACTTCTTTGCCGAGATTAGGAGTTGCGTCGGATAACTCCCGCAGTTGCTTAAGGGTAGCTGGTTCGCATGTGTGTTCAGTCAAGTTCTTCGTTTGACCTTTGAGCCATGTATTTGCCGGTATGCAGCCGCTCAGGGTACTGAACCGTGGACCCCAATTCGTAGCCATGGCATTCGTCTCTTGTCTTACTCGTTGAGCGTCCGTCAGAGCAGGGGCCGGGACAGGTGCAATCGCCGGCGCAGCTGCATTACCCACAGGAGGAGGAGGAGGATCACTCGCAGTCGCCGGTCCAGCTACTTCGTCGTCTAGTTCAGTCAAGTAGTTTCGCAGCTCTTCTTCGTCTTCAGGGTTAGATTCGCGGTGCGGCTTCTGTACGCCATCTTCCACTGCCTCCTCCGCCTCCTGCTCAACCTCCTGTTCTCTCGCCACATCCGCCTCATCATCAACCATCATACTGTCTTCCCTTGTATCAGGATCCGCATCAGGTGTGGTTGGTGCCGCCGGTGCAGCTGGCGCAGTGGGTACAGTGGCAGCGACGGGTACCTCATTACCTTCGTTCTCGTTACTATCGTTCTGTTGCCTTTCTCTCCGTTCTCTGTTCTCTTCTCGTAGCGAGCGAGTAAACCTTTTCTTCTCTTTCGGCGACATTCTGAGATCCGTTTCTTCCGTGTTTTGCTTCTCTTTTCCCATAGAGATTGAGGGGTAAGATGGGTGAACAATTGCAGTTATCTTGGGGACGGAGTGAACTGCGATCTCAGCTCACGACTCTCTTTGGCTATATATAAGCCTTCGCAGACCCATCTCATTCCATCGTTTGCATCCAAACAAACTCTTTCTTTCATCTCCCAAACCTGAACGGCATTCAGTTGGCACTGGTTCCTCGTAGAGCAATCTAGAATCCAAGCAATCGCATTTCGAAGATGCTTCGCGATAAACAAGTCTACCTAAGCATGGCATCTTACCGTTTAGTAATGGAACGAGTACATGGGAGTCTTGCTGTTCATTCCAAAAAAAGACTAGAGATAGATCTAGATGTTCGCGATGAAGTTACTACTCCGATCGAGAAAGACTGGCATGAGGGTATGTCAATTTTCAGTGGTCACTACGTGCTATGAACACAAAGCTACATCACTCTACTGGTTCTTCTTCCATGTCGTCTCCATCGTCATTCTTACGGCCTTCACCGATCTCGTCTTCGTTGCTGCGTCCGTCTCTCGTTTCTCCACCGCCCTCGACATCGTCCCCTTGTTGACCTTGTCTGTCCTCTCTACCTCCAGCTTGCTCTGCCCCAGCCCCTTCATCCAGAACCTCTATCAGAAGTCTATGCCCATCCGCCACCTTCGCAGCCACCTCACCTCTCTCCCGTCGCTCCTGTAAACTCTCCCTCACACGATCAACATCCCCAGCCGCCACAACACGTTCTCGCAGTCCGATCGCGGCACGCAACTGCAACGCGTCTGCCGGAGTAGACGCACCGATACTACGGAGATACGCTATCCTGCGCCTGTATTGAAGCACCAATATATCCGCATCCCTGATATCCAAGGTGTTCAACGCGCGCCGCAGCTCTGCTTCCGTGGCAGGAGGTTGAACGCGGTCTTCGTCGTCTGCATCATCTTCTCTTGCCTGTGCTATAAGGCCCTCTAGCTCGGACGAATCTTCTGCTCTTGAGTTTCGGTTGGCGACTGAGGCTTCTCCGGTTCTTGGTCTTGCGATGGTATCACATTGTTTAGCTGGTTGCTTGCCATTCTTCTTTGGCTTCTTGGTCGGCCTGTGGTTTGTGTCGTCTTCGTCTTCTTCCAACGAGGCCAAGTCGTCATCGTCCTCCTCCACCACGATACTCGGCTTTCGCTTGGCTGGCTTCTGGCCGGCTGGTCCTGCGCCTAGAGCTGATACCAATCTGAACCCTGAGCCGTTGTCGCGTATGGCGGCATTGGGGCGTGAGGATCGCTGCTCAGCAGGCTGTGGTGGAGGTTGCTGAGGTTGAACTGGGCCCGAGGAGTTAACTGCGCTTGACGACTGACCAGTCGCGTCCACAGACCCAGCTGCTTCTTGCGTGGTGGGCTTCTCAGACTGTTGAGCTGTACCTTCGTTCCCGTTGTTGGATTTAGCCACGTTTTGACCTTGGGTAGCCGCTGATGCTCCTGATGCAGGCTGGGGTACTCTGGGGATAACAGGCCGTGGAGGCTGCGGTGTCGTCACAATTTCTCTAAGTCTGCCAGCCGCTGCTGTTGCTAATAAATCTAAGGCAGGAGCAGCAGCAGCTTGCTGACCACCCGCTGGAGGGATTGCGGAAGCGTTGTGGTTACGCGGCGACCTGCGTGTAGTTGGTTCCTCTATCTGCAGCTGATCAGCAACGGGCTCAACAGCCGGATGCCTCGGAATCTCGTCAGCTGCTCGCGCTGCATGGTAATAAGGCTCGCCAACTCTCGCAATGTGCGCCACGATATCGTCGGTAGTGAACGTGGCATCTCCCGCCACCTGATCTTCCAGGTCTTGTCTGAAGGCAGCAAGTTCATCTGGCGTACGTATAACATTGGAGAGATTGCGCAGAGCCGCGACGATCTCAAAAGCCAGGTCTTGATCCTTGGATACTCCTACTGGGCGCAGAGCATCTGGCAAGACATATAAAAGCGAGTCGGGGCCCCAGATGAGGTATATGTATTCGATTGCGGCGTTTCTCTGCTCTTCGTTTTGTATTATGATGACAGGAGGAGGCTCGTTGGCAGGATTTGCGTTGTCGGCGGCTTCTGGCTCAGCAGCGTTTGCTCTTGCCTGTGCATTCTTCTTCGCTTGAGCTGGCTTCTTCTTGACTTTCACACCGGCCTCTGCGTTCTTCTCTTTGCGGGGGCCCTTCGGAGGTATCTCATCGGGGCCTGAGCCAGAGTCATCTCCGCTGTCTTGTCGTGATCCCGAACGATCCACACTGTTACCGCCTGGTGTCTTGCTGCTGTCCTTTCGCCCTGATCCCTTCTTCCCCTTCTTCGCGGGAGGTAGATCTACTTCCAGATTATACAAGCCGTCATCGAGATCCACGTCGGAAGAGTCATCCGTTTTCGCGTCCTTCTTCTTTGGTTTACCCGGCTCTTTGTCATTCTTATCTCGTGCTTCCCGTTTCATCTGCAAATCGTAGATGATTTCCCTCAGATCGTTACGCAACTTAGATTCTTTTATGACCCTCTCTAATCCTGTTCTTTTTCCGTCCTTGTCATGCTTTCTGTAACGGAGCCACTCATCCAGTAGTGACCTGGCTTTGTCGAAGTTATTCCGTGTTATTCGCGATAGGTCTCGGAAAAGGCGTAGGGTAATCTTGTCCCATTCTTCGTCGGCGAGGTCGGTTTCACCGGAGAGCCACGTATCCTTGAGCTGTTTGTTTCTAACCTTGTCGAGCCCCAGCTCCATGATACTCCGTAGACTAGTAATATCCCAGTTGTTCTTGATCTCGTCGAGTAGGTCTCGTTTGGTCTCTCCTCCGCTGTCATCGTCGTCGTCGTCCTGGTCAATCTCCATATCGTCGCCGGCTTGCTCCGGTACCTCTTCAACACCGTCCCCCTCTTCAACCACTTCCTCATCTCCTTGCTTTCCTGCTTCAACCTCTTCATCAAGAAAACCCCAAAGATCATCCTCCAACTCTTGATCTAAGTTTGAGAGCACGTCTGATATTTCGCTTGTATCTGGCTCTATGTTCGCATCGGACGGAGCTGGCGTGACAGGTGGTTCCTTGGGCTGCTGATCGTCGTCTTGATGTTTCTTGCCGGGTTGGCTTCGCCTAGTCTTAGCCATGCTGGAGTCGGTACTATCGATGTTGTTGCTGACTGTGATGTGTTGGGTTAATGGCAAGATGGGTGAACAGCTCCAGTACGGCATTGCCTCCTCATTAATACACCCACACATCGCTCCATGCTCTTCTACGTTTGCTCCATCAACAAACATCTTCCTTTATCCCTCTATTCCTGAACGCGCTGGAAGAGCCAGGTCGGTAGAAGAAACAACTTGCGCGAAAACGAGAGTAACGAGGTGCAAAAATTACATTATCTGTAATCCCCCATTCCCATCTTCCATCCGTCAAGCGTAAAAAGCCCATCTGATGCCCATCTGCCCATCCATCCGTCTCTCTATGCCCACCCCCAATAAAACCCCCATGCGCCCACCTTCCCGTTCCCAAGATTAGATAAGAGACCCTTATAAATGTACAAAGAACTCAAACTTCGAGACAGAAAAGAGGAAAAAAAGAAGACGTAAGTTCAAAAGAGGCTGTATATCCCTACTTGGCCCCCTCTTCCGTCTTCCATACGCTTTCACACTACCACATATCGTCATCCCCCCTCTTCCCCCCCTCTTCATCACTATAATTACTATACCCTCCCCCACCCCCACCCATACCACCACCCCCACCCCCTTTACCAGATTGCCCCAGATAATTCTGCGTATTCGCTACACTATATCCACCTCCACCACCACCGCCGCCATTCGCACTATGATTCGAGTGATGCGAATCGCGCGGGTTCTGGTTATAAGAATTACCCTGCTGAGATCCGCCTCTTGCATGTTGTTGTTGTGATTGCTGGTGTTGTTGGTGCTGATGTTGGCCGTTTTGTTGTTGGTGAAGACCGCCGTTGGCTTGTTGTTGGTGTACAGAGGGCCATTCTTGTGAGGACTTTTCGGATGATGATTGCTGTTCGTGCTGTTGCTGTTGCTACGTTCTTCGTTAGTTTCCTCTTCTAAACACTCAATCTCGACATGTCTTACCTGCTGGTACCGCTGATACTGAGCAAACTCCTCAGGCTGCGACTGTTGCTGCTGATGTTGCTGCGGTTGCTGCTGCTGAACCTGCTGCTGAGATTGTTGAGCGGTCTGCTGCTGATGTTGCTGCTGCTGTTGCTGCTCCTTCTTCTGCTGCGCGGCTTGTTGCTGCTGCTGAGCCTGTTGAGCTTGCTTTGCTTGCTTGGAGTTGCCGATGGAAATCTGCGGGTGCATTTGCTGGACCTTGGCGAGGTACGAGTACATGAAGTTGGACAGCAAGACTTGGGAGTAGAGTTCGCGGCGGGGGTTCGCAAGCTTGATGTGGGCCATGCGGTAAATCGCGCGTTCTTCCAGGATCGAGAATCGGGTCCAGTTGTAGTCGATATCGGGCTTTAAGATGCGTGGCGGGGGCTCGGGCGATAATCCACGTGAGGCGTTCTTCTTGTGGGACGACTCTTTCTCGCCCTTTTTCTTTCCTCCTCCGAAGATGGAGGACAGCAGTCCAGGCTCCTTCTCTTTCTTGCCTTCGCTGGATGTTTTTCTAGCGCTCTCCTTCTTCCGCTCTTCTTCCAGCTTGACGCTTTCGCGATCCAGCACTACGCTCTCGCGACCACGACCGCCGCCCTGTATCGATGTCTGCAGGAGGTCCAGTCTCGTATCATCATGGCCCTTGTCCTTCTCCTTCTCCTGGGACTTGCTGAGCTTGTTCTTGACCTTCTTCGGGGCTTCTTTTTCCGAGTCTTTGTCTTTTGACTTCTTGTCTTTTTCCTTCTCCTTGTCACCACCAAACCAACCCCAGCTCGTCTTCCTTTGGCCGCCTTCAGAGCCATCCTTGTCCTTTTTATCTTTGGCCTTCGGTTCGAGCTTCTTCTCTTCTGGCGCGTTCGGGATTATGGACAGCGAATCGACCCTGTTGTTCTGGCCGGGCATCGCCGAAGGATGCGCTACTAGATCATCGAAGGATTGCGCGGGCTTGATCGGGGACGACTGAGCAGCTTGTGCATGACGGTTCGGTCGACTCGACGACTGGGGCTGGCGCTGTTGCTGTGGGGGTTGCTGCTGGGGCTGAGGATAATGGCGAGGGCCTGCAGGTTGTTGCTGGGCTTGAGGCGGAGGTTGGCGGGAGGAGTGACGTTCGGGTAGCTGAAACTGAGGTGTTCGGTTCTGTTCTTGTGGCGGTGGTGTCTCGATGATCTGGGGTACCTGCTGCGGCGGAGGTGTATAGCCGGGCAAAGGTGCAGTCGTGCGGCCGTTGGAGGCGATTCTCGAGTGGAACTGCCTGGGCTGCGGCGAGCTTCGTTCCTGTTGGGATATGGGCTCAGTAGAAGCTGACCTGGGGTATTCTTCAGATGAACCTGGTCTCTCGCCGCCATAGCTGGGAGATGCCCGCTTTGCCCCAGGCCGCGAGAAGTTGTTGGACGATCCTTCAAACGCCGAGTTAACGGGTTCCGACTGAACGCGGTTGAGACCTGGGAGAGGAGGGACTTCGGGTATGCTCTCGGTAGAGTGGACGGGCGAGGTGGACGGGGAATCTTCCGTGTCGGTGTCTCCTTGTCGACCAGAGACGAGTCGCCGTGAGAGGGGCGGGCCGCCTTTCCGCAGACTGCCTCGTCTGTACGTAGTGTGTGTTGATCTCTTGAGCGTGCCCAGACCACGCATCTTGCTACCCGGCACAATGGGCATCCCGTCAGCGCCCTCTTCCCCTTCCCCAGCCATGCCCTTTTGATCGATGCTCATCCGTCTTATCAAGGCCACCGGATCCTCCTGTATGTGCTCGAGCTCCTGAAGGTTCGACAAGCCCCCGTTGGGCTGCGCGCCAGATCGCTTCCTCTCCAGCCTCTCGGCGCCGTCCTTGTAGCCAGAGCCAGTATCAATCTGCCTGGACAGCATGGACTTCTTCCGCCGCAGCCCTCCACCCGAGCCCTGACGCCCCATGGCGCCATCCGGAGATAGCGAGTCCGAGTCTCCGGAGCGTCGTCTCGTCCTGTCAATCTTGTCTTCGATGAACGTCTTGAACTCCATGGGCGCCAGTTCGGGGTGCAGGCGTGCGGGTACCCAGAAGAGTTTCGACTCGTCCTCTTCCGACATGGCCGGTGGGGAGGGCGGTGAGTTTGCGGACTGGAACGAAGGCAGATCGGGATCGGCATTGTTAACGCCCATGGACATCCTCCGTATCGCCTGCAGGTTGCTCAGCTCCTGGGCGAGGCCCGCCGGGCTGTTCTCGTAGTCGAGGTTGTTCAGCGGGAACTGGTGCGACGCCGTGTTCGAATTCGAGCGGGACAGCGGCGGGGACATCTGGCCGCCGTTGGACGGGTGCCGGGCGACCGAGGCCCGCTTCTGGGCCATGTTGGCGGTGCCATTGGGGCTCGTGGGCGTTTGGGGCTTCTCGAAGGACATCTGGGGACGCAGCGGGGACCTCGCGGGGGGCGCGTTGGGGAAGGGGTCGAAGGCCTCGAAGGCGCCAAAGGACTGGATCGAGTCGCCGTTGGGGCTGGGGACGAAGCTTAGGGGTCGGAGGCTGCGGCGGTTGGGGGCGTCGGTGTCGCTGTCGCCGCCGTACATGTCGCCTATGGCCTCGGTGACGTGGTGGCTGTCATCGCTGATGGATATCTGCGGCGCGTGCCCCCGGCGCGGGCCTGGGTTTCGCATCTGATATAGGCGGTCCAGCTCTCTGGCTCTGTCGGTTGCCTGTGGGGTACGAGACTTGGTCAGCTTGGGGGCTCCTTGGAACGTCGGTTGGCGCCGCGGGCCTTTGCCGGGAGAATAGGGAAACGAAACAATGGCGACTTCAACTGTCACCACAGTATTTGGTAGATGTTTGCCTGAGGCTAGACACGTGCTACTCACCATTTGCGAAAGGTGCGGAGGTGCGGGTTAGCACGATTGCCACGGCTTGCTTAGGGCGCCGAGGCGGTGCGGGCATCCAAGGGCCCAAGGTTTGCGAGGCGGACGGGTCGGGCGTGTTGGTGCTGCGGCGAAGGAGTATCAAGCACCATGGTCTCAGGGAGAAATAGTAGAGGTACACATTCGCGCCGTGATGCACATGTCCAGCCAGCACCCCAACTAACTGCAATGTCACTAGCCCGGAGCGCGCCCAAGATGCACGACTCGGCGCCCTCCAGCTGCTCCGCCACACAGGGGGGCATCACCACAAGCCGAGTGTACGTCTGCCAGCAGCCGCCCTCAACCCGCCAGACAGCCAATCCATGTCCGCCTTACCCAGCCGGGCGACTTCGATACCGCATCCAGGGTCCTGCTCAAAAACAACTAGACCGTTTCAACGTCTACACCCAAAAGGAACCCCGAATGGAGTTTTCACGGTTTCGGCAGCACGCGGGTGTTCACGTTGACACCGAATGTGATGCGTGCGAGAGACAAGAATAGCCGTCTCGTCTCAGACTACTCGCAGATCCCCGGACTAAGTCACGGAAGTGCACCATGAAGCACGTCGCTAGCCCACACCATTGTCAAGCGAGCTGTCACCCTCCCTCGCTCCCAGCCCAACATCGTGATCCCATGCTAACTCACCGATATCATCTATCCACATATTGGCGCTACTCCCCGTCAGGCCGAAGCGCCAGGGGTAAATGTCCCTGCGTCTACCTATTCGCTCGTGCCGCTGAGACTTGTCTGTTGTACAACGTAGCCGCACGCCAAGGTGATGTCATGCTTAAGCGCTGACCCTCCGCGCTGCCATTATCGTGACTGCTCCAGGGCTGCATTGCCATCATCTCCGACGCTTGGGATTTTTCCTATTGCGAGTAGTTTGTCTATAGGGGTGGGAGTGGTGTGCTGCCATGGTATATACAAGAAGCAAAGATTCACATTCATGCCTGGCCCCTGGTCTCAGATCTCAGCACCTCATAGAAGGGAAAAACTGAACAGGTCTGTAGGCGACATTGAGCCAAAACCTTGCAAAGGCAGTAACCCAGCGCCAATGTAGGCTCTAGGCTGTTCAGCTTTTTCCTAGGTTGGCGTAGTCTCAGGTCTCAGGTCTCAGGTCGATGCGCTGCTGCGTCTCCAGACAAACATCGCCGAGGCCACTGCGCACGTGACGGCTCCGAGCGCTAGGTAAAGATTGAGATAATCGTAGCCGTCCTCTTCCTGCTTGGGGAAGGCTGTCGAGGGGTGGGTGGCGCTTTCGGCCAGCTATACGGTGTTAGCTCGTGGAATTAATCAATGGATGTAGTACGTACGTGGACAAACAGCTCCGATATGCTGTTCCACGTCGTGCTGACGTGCAGTGGCGGTGCCATTCTCAGGGCGCTGGTGTACTCGTCGGGCTGCTGCTCGCATCGCTGCATCGTCTTGTCCTGGTCTGCCTTCAGGGCTGTGTAGACCGCTGGTAGTTGGTCGAGATGGGGGTATTTCTTCCGCAGCTCGACAACATGCGCAAAGCTCGTGGGGTCGCTCGAGTCGTAGGTATAACACAACAGATCGCACGCGTCTAGCTTGGCCTGGTTCTCTAAAATCGCGGGTTCGAGTTCACCGAGCTCCTCTAGGATCAGATAGCATTGCTTGCCACCTTTCAACTCAACGCTGTTTACTGCCGAACGAGGCTTTATTGTGGGATGGTAGGTGTGGCTGAACGGTCGCTGAAGGAAGGCAGACAGCAATGAGCTCTTTCCACTTCCGCTCGATCCTATAACATAGCATAGAAAGACGTTGCGCTCGACGCGGCCAGGCTTCTTCCGCCGCTTCCTAGCTTTGGTCACTTTGAGTGCGCTGGTCGTGCCTCCGCGTTCGCCGCTCTCAAATCCGAGGTATGCCAGGTATGCTAGAGTCGTCTTGGGCTCTTCAAAGGTAGTCATGCTCCATTGCGCGAGCCAACCCTGTAGAGTGATGTATCCAGCTTCGTTGCGCACTGTACACGATGGGAACGACGAGTCCACCCACGATGTCGGCATGCCGGGGGTCGGTGCGAAAAGATTCGCAAGTTCTCTGTCGTTCAGTCCTCCGTCATTGTCCATATCAAACTTCAGGAACAGATCGACGAAGAAGCGGTAGCCGGACGGGCTGAGTTCGGCGGAGGAGAACTGAGGAACATCGAACTTGGGGTGGAGGAACGTGTCCTGGAGACTGAGACTGTCGGTGTAGTGGAACTTCCGCAGTATGATCCAGATGGTTTCGTGCCGCCCCTTCTGCGCGAAGATCTTGTTCAGGAGCAGAAACCCCTTCTCGTCCATGCCATGCTCGCCGGTCAGACCAGGAGCAAAGCGCTCCATCGACCTCTTTATGTTCATCAAATCGTCGTCCCCCAGCGGTTTCTCGAAGCACTTGATCTGGAAATCGTGAATCTCCTGATCGTTCCAGTACCCATCCTTGTCTGTGTCACATAGATGGAAGACGCGTTGCAGTGCAGACACGGCTGCTGGCTTGAGTGCGTTCTCCTTGGAATCGTATAGCGGCGCTATCGGGTGTGTGACGGCCTTTTGGCAGAGGAAGAAGACCTCGTTGATGTTGTGGTGGTCCTTGGCGCTGGTGCGGATGCAGGAGTCGATCTCCTTGAACTCGTTCATGACGGGCAGCATCTCCTCCGACACGACTTGGGATGTTGTGCCATTCGAGGCGATGTCGGACTTGTTCGCGCACAGCACCACTGGCACGTTGACGCCCAGGGAGCGGAAGTAGGGCATCCAGAACAGCGCCACCCGCTCATAGCTGTAGTGGTCCGAGTATACGAGGAGTATGACGTTCGATTTGCGGAGCTCTGTGCGGAGAGTGTGTCGTTCGTGGGGCAGGGCGGAGGTATCGACGATGGTGGTGGTGACATTGTCGGGCGTCCCAAGCGTGGGCGGGAGCGTCACCTGTGGGAGGACGGGCTGGATTTTGGCTGTGACGAAGACGTCCTTGACAAGAGACGTGATGATGGAGCTCTTGCCGACGCCATCGTCACCGCAAAGACAGATCCGTACTGCGCATGTTAGTGAGTGTGTTATCGGGAAGGAGCTCCACATACCGGTCGCCATTTCTCGGCGGCATTATTGGTGCATTTGGGCAGGTGTGAAGGACGTAGTGGAGGGAGTGAGTGGTTGGAAAATGGATCGGACCTGCCGTGAGAATATTCAGACTTTTTGTGCAATGTTCACAGCACTCCCACCGATTCGTGGTCAGGGCAGCACCAGTGCTGTCAGAAGGCTTGGCACACGTGGGAGACGATCGCAGCCCTGGAGCTTCCCCGCCAGCAGCCCCGCAAGATTGGCTGCTGGGAGGTGCAATGCGTCGACCGTTGTCGAGTGGCCCTGCAGATAGGCCGGACCCATGTCATGCCTCGTCCTCTCCACCAACGGCCAGCGGCATGGCAGGCAATTAATAAGACTGCGCAGTGCACGGAGCCATAAGGCGCCCGTCTCGTCTCCGCTTTCCACTTCCCCAATGGTTCCATGGCCCGCGCTCCCATGCCAGTCCCAGCCTGCCTGCCGCGGGCCACAAGCTTCCTTCTCCGCGCGCGCCCAAATTGACGTATCCTGCCTCTTCACACGCCGATGCCATAGCCGCGGTACTTGCTGGTGCTAATGTCTTACCCTTAACTCTACCCTGTCACTCCTAGCCAGGCACCGCGACTCCACCAGGCCGTAGTTAGCCCGCAACTGATTACACTGCAGCAGCTATGTTGTGAGTACCTGTCCTATCTCTGGCTGACCGCCAGTCGCCCACCAATGGCAGCCCTATCGTGCTCCACCCCCATCGGACGCGCGACTGATGTGTGTACAGCGTCCTCCCTCCGCCGCCACGCTATCCTGTCGGAGGCTACCCGGGCGCGCAGCCGGGCCAGCTTATCGAGACCAACAACACCCTCACCCACCCCACCGGCCCCGAGCACCAGCTGGTCGTCGGAGAAGGTAATTAACCAGCCTGGACCCTGCAGTCGCTGCCCTCACTGACGCTATGAAAGGTACCTATGTGCTGCGCGACGACCTCCACCTAGCTACGCCCCCGCCGCATCCCTCAGAGGCCCCCATCCACAACCCGAACCCGCTTGCGACGACAGTATCTCCTCCCACAGCCGGCACCAAGCTCTCGCTAGTCGCCCTTGCGCCCCGCCAGCCCTCGCAGTCGCAACTCCACCGATTCGGCACACGGACGAGCACCCGGTCGCAAGTGCCCCCGAGCATACAGGAGTCGCCGTACGAGTCCAACAGCCAGGCGAGCGATGGCGGTTCATACAGCGCCAATGGTATCGTGTCGTCTCCGCTGGATGGGCTAAAGACACCCGTGTTCGGCGAAGGCAACGCGGCGCTGGCAGTCATCAACGGCAAAGACTCTAAGGATCCTACTAAGAGGCGGAAACCGAAGAGCAACATTGTTAAGAGCAACTCGTCCTTCGTATCCAGAGTCATCCCCCACGAGGCCCTGACCAAGCGACTGCAAGAACACAACCCAAATGGTCTCTATGCTTTCGCAAACATCAACCGCGCATTCCAGTGGCTGGACTTGACATCGCCTACCAAAGACGAACACCTGACCAAGATCCTCTTCACCAAAGCGCACGCGCTATGTCACGACATAAACCAGATCACAAAAGGCCCAAATCACCTCGACATCATCATGGGCTTTTCCACAGGCGACATAATATGGTACGAGCCAATGTCGCAAAAGTACGCGCGCATCAACAAGAACGGTGTCATCAACAAGACCGCCGTGTCAGACATACGGTGGTTGCCGAATAGTGAGAATCTGTTCCTCGCAGCGCACATGGACGGCAGTCTGGTGGTGTATGACAAGGAGAAGGAAGACGCCGTGTTTGTGCCAGAAGAAGCCGTCACATCTCCTAGCGAGAATGGGCTGACGGATCAGGAGAAGAAGCTGAAGCACCTCTTAACCGTGAAAAAGTCTGTCAACTCGAAGAACCAGAGAACGAACCCCGTGTCCTACTGGCAAGTCTCCAGGTCAAAGGTCAATGCCTTTGAATTTTCGCCCGACCGACGTCATCTTGCGGTTGTGTCCGAGGATGGGTCCTTCAGGATCATGGATTTCCTTCGCGAGAAGTTGCTCCACCACTACATGAGCTATTACGGCGGCATGATGTGTGTCTGCTGGTCGCCTGACGGTCGCTATGTCGTCACAGGAGGGCAAGACGATCTCGTCTCGATATGGTCTTTGGAGGACAGCATGCTGGTAGCGCGCTGTCAAGGCCACAATTCGTGGGTGACGGCAGTGCAGTTCGATCCATGGCGATGCGACGAGCGCAATTACCGTATCGGCAGCGTAGGGGAGGACTGCCGCTTGTTGCTGTGGGACTTCAGCGTCGGCATGCTGCACAGGCCGCGAGCAGTGAGTGCAGTCGTTGAACGCGACAGTTGTGATGGCTAACGTTGATGCAGGCGTCTGTGCGACAGCGCGGTAGCATCGCCTCGTCGAACCTCAAGATGCAGCGCACACAAACGGGAGGAAGCTCGGTCAATAGGCTGCGATCGAACTCCAACCTCACATCGGGCAGCATGGCGGACGAGGAAGAAATAGTGGTGCACCCCGTGGAGCCTCGGGCACGCACGGCCATGCTACCTCCAGTGCTGGTGAGTTTGGCCTGAAACCTCAACATCAATTTCTAACCGCCAATACCCATAGGCAAAATCCGTCCACGAGCACCCACTGTGCTGGCTAGGCTTCGAAGAGGACTGCATCCTCACCTCATGCAAGAACGGTGAGTCCCAGTCTCAGCAGCAAGCAAAGTTTTCGTTCAAATCACCTCATATCCACCCGTTACGCGCACGTTGGCACCATGATCTGCGATAAGACCGGGTTTCTACTACAGGCGCCAGGTGGCCGTGCGCAGGAACACCCGTCTTAGTGGCGCACAGGGATCCGCCCGACGCATTTGTTGAGTTCGCGATGGGCAAATTGAGAGATAAGGAAGTGGATCGCTGACAGCTTTGTATTGCAGGCCATATCCGGACTTGGGACCGACCGAAAGAAGGTGCTGGGAATGACGACAGCAGTACGTCTGTGAGTGCAAATGGGAACCATGCTTAGGACGCGGTATTTGGATCTGCATAAGACGTTATCGCGCGATTGGGTTTTGGTGGTGGTGGTGGCGGGATCGAGGTCGAGGTCGGAGGTTTTCGTGCGCTCCGAACACTAGCCAGCTTTCATGTGCACTTTGCTGCGTACGCACCACTACAGTCTAGGAAGTAGACGATCTCTACGATAATGTATACTTCTACTGAGCCTACAGACTATATTCTTCAAAAACATGGGTTCACTGAAAACGGCGCGCCACACAAGTTCCAAGGTTCTATCGGAGGGAGGTCCAACCTCCCTCCGATATATCCCGAACATCAGTCTGACATGTGCCAGACGCCGTTCAGCCCTACATGCACGTCTATCTTCCTTGCATGCCGCCGCGGGCGAAGAAGCTTACTTTGTTCTAGAACACCCAGTACATCAATCTGCACACACACATGCGTCACCTAAAATCAAGTTTCCTTATCTCCACCATGCACTCTTTACGGCAAAAATCACGACCATGAGGATACCACTGGGTTTCCGGCCGGTAAACTAAAGTCACTAGACCATGTCGATTGCGCTCACGATGTCGGAGCTGCATGTAACTAGGGCGGTGGATACAATGCGGGAATTATGTGTAGTTGAGAAGAGAAGCGATTGTGGGTCTGTATATACTTTAATGTACGTACATACATGTAGTATGTGCATGGCTATGATGAGGCTCTGCTCGCATTACCCACAGTTGCGGCAATGCAGGTCTAGCCGCAGATTTTCGTGACCGTGCATGCTCGGACCGAGATTAAGGTAGGGGAAGAGTTGAGTGGTGTCAACTGGCTGTGTAGGAGAGGCTGGTGGGTGGCTACCACCAGGGTTTCAGCGTGGCGGTCAACACAGTCGTGGCGGCGATGGCGTGGCTGTATCGACGATGCAGATGCGTTGAGATGGAGTCAGTGTGAGACGGAGGTAGGAACGATGGTTCACACGAATAACACCGCAACTCAAACCTTGATAGCCATACCCCCTTCATTGATTGAGCAACGACACGCAATACACATGCATGCACACCCTCCACCCAATCCCTCCACGTCAGGCGACCCTCGTTCGACCAGACAGCAGAAATGCCAGTCTCGACGATAGTATTCGTCGAAGATTGGAACCGGCGAGGTGCATTCGCACGTTTCGGAATTTGAGCTGCAGGTTGGCCGATGCTGCAAGATGGGCGGCAACCATGCCAGGTGTGGCGCAATCGCAGCTACTATCCATGTGCAATGCGTAAGAGGTAGAAAAGCGCACTAGAAGGCTGGGTACCATGTGGAGATACTTCGGGAGAGCCGCAAGCAAAACCCTGAAGAGCTTAGGCTTAGAGCAGGAGCTTGACGGCGATGTGACTCCAAGCGAGGGATGAGGAATAGTGGGTGTTGTCGGCGGGTTTGTTGGATAGGCTGTAAGACGGAGTTATTCATGATTGCATCGCAATGAATTACTCTGGACGCGCGTAATCAATGTCTCTGAAGGCTACTTGCACATGCGGATTAAGATCGCGCTGCTATCGCCATGGCCGCCGTTCGCGGTGTCTTCTTATCGGAAGACCTTCTTTGGGACGGCCCCTGCTGCCAGCCCCGGCCTGCCAATGCGACGCCTAATGATTGCGCCAGAAAATTCTAAGACGTGAGCGCAACCCAGGAGCCGCGCTAGACAGGCGACTACAATGATGCGAGCAGGCCTACTGGACTTGTCGCGTCTCCACTTGCAGCCCATGAGCTCATCAGGGTGCAGGCCGCCCTTGCCCGCTTTATCCCACGCGCAGCCAGCTAATGTGGTATATCTAACGCGGTACCTACACGCGGCCGCGGCCAGCTGAGTAGAGTCCTGCCCTTACTATACTTTGGTTGCATATCAGTGACGTGCGGCGCTTTCTGTGTCTACTTCCTCCCACGCTTCGATCAGCCTCTCTCAGCTTGCTGACTGCATCGCCGTCCACGTTCGCATATTATACCACCTACGCCTGCTAGAAGTAGAAGGATACACTGTCGCTGGTTACATTTCTACAATCGAAACCCCTCTAAACACCTTCTCGGTGGTGTTTGGTTCGACTCATAAAAAACGACCCTCGTTACATCATGCCTCGCCCAGGTGTCGGGGTCTTCGGCAGACATGCCGTGCCCACCCTGGAGATCAAGTACGCTTCTACCACCGCCAAACCTCAACATGGCGATATCTAACACATTCCCAGGCCGGAGTCGCCTTTTGTCGTTTTCTATGGAGAGTCGTCTGAGTCGCATGAGACGGAGCTGAGGGGCAAGTTGATTCTGAACAACCCAGAGTCCATGTCAGTGAGGAGCTTGCGAATCACACTCACGGGCACACGCAAAGTCTCGTATGGTAACGCCCCTGTCGACACTGGCTCAAGATTGCATGCTAATTGACCGTCCGCGCAGATGGCACTTGACCAACACCGTCAGCCCGCAGCCGATTACGCAAAAGACCAACTTCCTCGTCGAAGAACTCCACCTCTTTCCCGTCGACGTCGGCAGCAAGACCAAAGCGCACAAGCTCAACGCCGGATATCATGAGTGGGATTTCAAGTTCAAGATGCCGCCCAACCTCGACCAGAGCGTCGAGGGGCTTCCGACCAACTGGGTGGTTTATAGTCTCAAGGCCCACGTGGATAGAGGGTACATGAGCAAGCAGCTCAGTGCTACGGCGCACATCCGCGTCATTCGCACGCTCGGACGCGACATGCTCGAATCCATGCCCATGGAGCAGATCAACGAGGATATCTGGGCGAACAAGCTGGCCTATAAGATTACGGTCCCGCAGAAGAACTACATTGTCGGAACGTCGATAACAGCCGATTTCGTGCTGATTCCCCTGCGCAAGGGTGTGGAGATTTCGACAATCAAGATGGAGCTGATAGAGTCGCGGCAATTGTTCGCCGACTATGCTGGCCGCCGGATAAGTCACAACAACGACATGCAGGTTGCGGTCACAGAAGGCGACATGCCCGAAGACTCTGCGCGCAGGGTCCCCGACGGAACAGAAGACACAGACGCGCTATTCGACGAGTCGCATCGCTTCTCCATGACGCTCGATCTACCCAAGTCGCTCAAGAACTGCCGGCAATCCGTAGACACAGAGAACATACGGTTAACGCACAAACTGCGCTTATACGTCAACCTCAAGAACCCCGAAGGCCACACGAGCCAACTGCTAGTAAAAAACCACGTCCACCTCTTCATCTCGCCGAACCTGCCCCCCAACGAAGACCAAAGCGTAGTCGTAGACCAAAACATCCTAAACGCGCAAGCCATCCAAGACGAAGTCAACCAAAACGCGCCGCCGACATACGGGCTCCACCAGCTCGACTCGCTCTACAACGACATCGACCCCTCAGGCTTCATGACACCCGGCGGCGTCCACAGCATGATGAACAGCGGGGCCAACACGCCCTTCTACGCCCAATCGCGGCGCGGCTCAGCCGAAGACCTCACGTCGCTCGACGCAGCCGTCCACCAACCCGGCGGCGGCGCCTCCGCAGCTGCCCTCCAACACCGCCTCGCTAACCTCAGCATGCATCACTCCGACCGCCCCACCCGCTTCCAACCCACCCGCCAACACTCCTCCGGCGAAAGCACGCCCGCCCACGGCACCACCACCACCGAACAAGCGTACTTCGACCTCCCGCCCTCAAACTACGACATGGACGCCCTCGCCCGCACGCCCAGCTACAACACCGCCGTGCGCACGCCCGCTGGTTCGCGGACTCCTGGCGGCATGGATATGGATTTGCCGAGCTATGAGATTGCGATGAGTAGGCCTAGTTCGCCGAGCAGGAGTCGCGGTAGTAGGGGGACGACGCCGAGTCCCACGCGCAGTCTGGATACGTTGAATGAGGAGACGTATCGGAATACGCAGATGAATAGTCGGAGGCAGAGTCCTAGGACGGCGAGTCCGAGTAGTGAGGGGAGGTAGCGGGATTGTTTACTAAGGTGGATGGTTGGTTGGAGGGGGGTTTGTTGGGTTTGGTACGCTGGGTTTTTGACTTCATTTCGTTCCCTGCTCTCGTCACAGTTATGATTACGTTCACGAGCGCATGTTAGACCCAGAGACGCATATTTCCTTCACTTCAGCATTTGTATAGATATAGATTTAGATTTTCGGTTTTGTTTAGGCTTCACCACTCTCGATTGGGTTGGACTGGGTTGGATACAGAGGTAGTAGAGGAGGGAGGATACCCCATGCGCATCTTTTTTTTACTATGCATAGTAATTACATATCATTACACTCTATCCATGACTATCTCAGATGCTGCATGTGCACCTTACAGCTTCCATCTTCCATCTACTATCCATCTACCATCCATCTACCATCCATCTACCATCCATCTACCATCCATCTACCATCCATCTACCATCCATCTACCATCCATCTACCATCCATCTACCATCTTCCATCCCCCATCTTCAACATCGATATGACGTAGCAAATCACCTTGGCATCGCGTGCATGACTCGCGCGCTGTCCCTACCATGGCACTTGTTACTTCCACACTCCCCCACGACTGACTCGACGTAGGCTCAACGTAGGCCTCGTCGTCTAGTCGATCCTGGGGCAAGACGTGGGCGATCGTATAGATAACACAACAGTCACGCGTAGCCGCACAAGGAGAGTTTTCCCACCTCTCACACACGCCAAGCTGTCGTCGGATCGTTGACATCGGGTAATCACCGGGATGCTCGGGCAGATGACCGAGATGTAGATTGTCGATCCATGGATTGGCGAGCTAGTATGAGTTTGGTAGTGTATCCGCTGTGTTGGCTGCATGTGTACTTCCGAAGTTAAACCATGAGTATCTAAGACGTGTATGCCAGTCTCGATGAGTAAATTGTTGCTTGCGCACACTTGGCATGTAGTAACTCAAAGTACATGCTTGTGCAAAATAAACAATACAGTACAACTCCATCACCAAAAGTCATCTCGAGGTAGCCAAGCCAGTGCACCGTATGCAGCTTTATTACCCATTACACCACCTCCATATCCTCCTCCTCATCTTCATCTACATCTACCCATCCTATACCCACACCCACACAGTATCTACCCAGTCCTATATCTATCCCCTCACACCCACCCTACGAAGGATAATGCTCAAACAAAAACCCCGCCGCCATCTCCGTATCCCCCTCCGTCGCATTCAGCGCCGCCAACGCCTCCTGCCTGCTAAACCCCAACACAACCAACTTCTGTACCTCTTCGTCGGGCCAAGCCGCCCGCGCAGCAGGCAGATTACTAACCATGTTGCGAATCTGGTCGGCCGTGATGTTTTGAAGTCCACTTCCACTTGCACTACCACTTCCACTTCCACTTCCACCACCTACCCCACCCATCGCCGCTCCACCAAAGTCATAAATAGGCGTTTTATCCAAGTCGACATCCGTTCGTAGAGAAAGTCCTAGCGCTTTAACCCACCCCGCCTGCACAGTCTCGTTGCCGAGTTCGAGACCAGACACATATTCGATATCATCATCACAATCCCCCGCATTGAAGTACTCCCAGCCCATCATCCCCCCAAACCCCTTCCCCACCTTATAATAACTCTGCCGCAACTGCTGTGCAACCACCGCCAGCCGTCCCACATCAACATACCCACCCCCATTCGCCTCATTCGTTACAACGCCCATGACAATCTTTTCTGGTTTCCAGCCCGCGGCGATGATGGTGTCGTACCACGCCGTTGTAAACGCGTCGCCCCATCCGCAGTAGAATTGCGTGTTGTACCACGCTATTTCTTTCCCCCAGACGCTGCATTCGAGCTCCGGGTAGCTGAAGCCGGAGAGATGGCGCAGCGTGGGGTGTAAAGGGTTAGGGGTGGGGCCGCTGGCGAGCATGGGCCGGGGTGGGCGGAGGTGTGCGGGGATTTTGGGGTCGGGGATTAGGGCTGTGGCTACGGGGGCGAGGGTAATCAGGAATTCGGGGCCGAAGTCGGCTCGAAGGCGCGAGATGAGGCGGGTGGTGGTGGAGAGGGGGATGGCTTCTTCGATGTCGAGGTCCAGGCCGGAGAGGGAGCGGGCGGTTATTAGGGCGGCGAGGGGGGTGTAGTGTGCTTCGAACTGGGGGGATTTATTAGCTTTATGCTTCTTAGGGATGATGGGATGGGGGTGGTGACATACACTCTCTTCGTCTCCGCTCAACTTCTCGTAACTCCCCTTCGCTGCTCCACCCAGCATACCCAACACCTTGACCCCACTCCCTTGTAACCAATTCACCTCTCCCCATAACTGATCAAACCTCTTATCATCCGGCTTGTGATCATTCAGCGTAATATTCCCCGGCCCATCATTAAGGTGGATAGCCGCAACAATCACATGCGTGATGCCCGTGTTGTTCGTCAGCAGCGGAAGCAACGAGTGGTAAGTGCCGTTTGAGTCGTGGAAAGTCTGGTGGTAGACGATGAGGCGTGGGCCGGTGGATGGCGGAAGGAGTTTCGCATTGGGAGTCATTGCTGAGTCAGTGGAGGAAGCGTGGTGAGCAGACCTCCCGTGGAGACCTGGTACGTGGACGCGTTCCTGCAGGTCCGTAGGGCTGAGGTGGGGCAGGCGCGCTACGTCATTCAGAGGTGCCAGGGGCATCATCGCCGCTAGGGGCAGCATCGCGAGCCAGCACAGGAAATTCATAATGTTGATGTAGTTTGTATGTAGTATTAGGGAACGACGCACAAGTGCACAGTTTTATATTCCATCTCTCCTGGCATCAGCAGGACATGGCTGTGGTGTACTTTGGTTGTCACGATGCGATTTTACTGAGATCCATGGTTGCGATACACTGAAGCACCGTCAACCACAGTTCCACTTCGTGGAAAGATGACAGCCTGCATACTCAGCTATTGAGGTCAGAACGCGGTGGTATAGACACAGTAGTAGTAGTACACTGAAACCGGCCTTGGAAGGCTCACATTTAACCCGTGATGTCGGTGTAGTTATATGTTGTATTGCATGCATGTACTCAGTAGCATACCCTGACCAGAACGCCATTTGCTGTCCGATAAAGACACAGCCCCAATCCTTGTAACCAGAACAAAGCAGGAAAGCTCCCAGACACTAACGTCTCGTATTGCTCACCAATCCTGCAGACCACTCAAAGCGTAACAGTCGTAGCATCCTCCTGGGACAGGCTAGTGGTAGCCGTTGCTGTATTCGTGTCGTGTGTCACCGTTCATTCCGCCAAAGTACGGGTGGATGACCGTCTGCTTTGCTGAGATGCGGCCAGCGGGGTCGTAGACAAGCAGCGCATCGAGGAGGTCAAGGCCAACTTCGTCGAGGTTGGTGACTATGTTTGCGACGTCTGTCCGGCCCCACTTTGGGAACGAGGGCTTGAAGTCGGGGAAGGAGGTGACGCCCGGCCAGTCTTGCTCGTTGGGTGTGCCGAGGATACTAGACATGATTAGTATATGGAGATAGTATAGAGGTGTGAGTGCATACCGGAAGATCTTGAAGATTTCGTCAATCTCCGAATCACCGGGGAACAGAGGCTTGCGCGTGCACATCTCGGCGAAGATGCAGCCAACAGACCACATGTCGACACCAGTTGAGTATTGGCGACCACCAAGCAGAATCTCCGGAGCACGGTACCATAGCGTGACGACCTATTATGTGTCAGACGACCCAAATCACATATGCAGTATCCATACCTCATGGGTGTATGTCCGCAGCGGAACACCAAACGCACGCGCCAGACCGAAATCCGCCAACTTGAGATTACAGTCCTTGTCAATGAGCAAGTTCTGCGGCTTCAAATCACGATGCAGCACGCGATGAGCATGGCAATACCGCACACCCTGACACAGCTGCATCATAAACTTCTTGACCATCTTATCGTCCATGCTCAGGCTCTGTCCCGCCAGCCCAGACCCCTCTGGCAGCGCCTTGCCCCGTCCACCCTGGCTAACCGGCAGCGCCTCCATGTACTTCTTCAGATCCAGATCCAAGAACTCGAAGACGAGGTAGAGCTTGTGGCCGTCGGCGTGTACGATGTTGAGGAGGCGCACAATGTTGGGGTCGTTCATCTCTTTGAGGAGTGAGATCTCGCGGATGGCCGTCGACGGGACGCCCTCATCTTCGGCTTCGAGGCGGATCTTCTTGAGGGCGACGATGCGCTGGTCTTTGGTGGTGAGGTCGCGCGCTTTGTAGACGACTCCGTAGGTTCCTGAGATTATGTCAGTAGGCGCGTGGGAAGCCTTTAGGGTATAGCGTACCCTCTCCAACCTTCTCCAACTTCTGGTAGTTCTCCATGGTGGCGGGCTGGGGACTGCGATTGCTTCAGACGACAAGCGGTCAAGCGTGTTTAGGTGGATCGCGGGAGATGCTGTTTCGCCGCGAGTCTGTATTATTCCCGGTTTGAGGTGAGGCGAGGGTATTGAATGCCTCTCGTGTATACCTGTGGTTAGTACGTGCGGGCAGAGAGGAAGGTGCAGCGGGGAGCAGGGGCAGAGGGTGTCTGGTGTTAGGAAATTCGAGATGTAAACACCCTTGACGCATCGGGCAACGCGCACCCGTCAGCCACAAACGCGAGCTTAGTCAACAATACCTCCCACGTTTCTACAGACCCATCATCATCGCCAACTACCCGTGGACCCCACTACCATATATCTACACATACATCCTCACTTTCCCAAAATTTCTGCTGTCAAGACCACACGCAAAATGCACCACCTAGACCCCCATGAACGCCCTCCAGACAGCATACGCAACGTCTACAAAAAGTACCAAAAAATGAAAGCAAAAGACATAGACCTAGATCGCGACATCATCGATCTCCCGAGTGACGCCGCCGCGTCATCAAACCCCAAAGTGCGCGTAGTAAAAGAATACACCGCAGAAGACTTGACCGCCATTTTCCGTTCTTTCGCCGGTGAAGACGGGGGAAAACTGCAACAAGCCACAGATCTGCCAAGATCCATACCAGTGTATGAACACGAGGATATGCCAGGTAGGACGTCTCCCGTGTTTTGAATAAAATGAATTATTCCTGTCTTGCTCATTTCCCAATTTCTCATTTTCATACCTTCCTTCGCACCTTCCTTCATACCTTCCTTCATACCTTCCTTCATACCTCCATTCCTAACACCTCCCCCAGGCCTCCACATAACCCCCTCCCTCCTCCCCCTCCCCACCCAATCCCTCCTCCTATCAACCCTCCTCCACACCTCCCTCTCCTCCCCCACACACCTAACAAACATACACACCCACTACACCCTCTCCTACCCCTCCTCCAACGCCTCATTCTTCTCCCTCCCCCCGCACTCCCCCGCCCCCATCGCTACCCCCCTCTCCCCCACCATCCACAAACCACTCACAATCTCCCAACTCCTCAACAAAAAATTGCGTTGGACAACCCTAGGCGGCCAATACGACTGGACCGCAAAAAGATATCCAGATACACCGCCTCCACCCTTCCCTCCCAGCATCAAAGGCCTATTAGAAGCGCTGTTCCCGCAGACGAAAGCAGAAGCCGCGATCGTAAATCTGTATAGTCCGGGCGATACACTGAGTGTACATCGCGACGTCGCTGAAACGAGTAGTACGGGACTTGTTAGCGTGAGTTTGGGGTGTGATGCGATTTTCGTGTTGGGGACGTCAAGCACATCAAGCACAGCAAGTACAGTAAAGACGGGGGAGGAAGGAGGCGGAGAAAAGACAGAGGAGAAGATCATAACACTCAGACTGAGATCAGGAAGCGCGGTGTATATGAGTGGGGAGTCTAGGTTTGCATGGCATGGGGTTCCGGCGATAGTGGCGGGGACGTGTCCTGAGTATCTTCAAGACTGGCCCGCGTCAGCATCAGCAGAAGGGGAAGAAGACAATAGCGACAATGGGGGAGGAGAGTATGAAGCGTGGAGGGGGTGGATGGCGAATAAACGGGTTAATCTAAATGTGAGGCAGATGTTCGATTGATCACTCTACTCCACATCACATCACATCACAACAAAGTAGACGGAGATTACAAAAGCATTATCATGTATTAGTACTATTCAAAGCAAAAAGGGGGTATGTATATATATCCATCCAAGCATCATCGCTTCGCAGCCTCTCCATCAACGCACACCTACCACAGCGTCACCTTCGTCCCAACATCCTCATCCTCATCAGACGTACACGTAGCGATCATGAGACTTTTCCACTAGTATTTCCCGGGCTCGCCAGGGACAGCACTCCCCGGTGCCGTCGTCGCACTACCCGGCACCGCAGAAGCAGGCGCACTAGTACCACCCGTGACAGCATGGTCAGTCGAGTTCGTACCCGCGCCCTCCAGACCCGTGGTTTGGATAGGAGCAGGCTGCGCCTTCTCCTCGGGATACATGTTCTGCGGACTGGTATCGCCAGAAACAGGGCTGGTGGGAACGTCGTTTGTGACCTTACCCGCTGCGCCGCTAATGACCTGCCACCACTGCTCCGCAGCCTGCGGTGTGTGTGCCTTGAACGCGAATTCGTGTGTCATGGAGAACGCACCGCCGATCTTTCCCTTTGACACATCCTTGCCCTTGACATTAAACTTCTGTCCATTGACCGCACCAATCATACAATCCGGAATATAGAGCGACAGTTCAGGGACTGGGTCCTTAGCAAAGTCGTCGTCTGTCTTGAACTCGTGGAGGAACTTGGAGGGCGTTACGACGTAGTAGTTTGTGTCGTAGGAGCGCATGATCTTGCCCTTCTTTTCGAGCGAGCCCGAGATGAGGGGCTGGGTTGCGCGGTGGTTTTGGTTGGGGAAGCTGATGTCGGAGAGGGTGCGGGCGGGAGCGGCGGGGTCGATCAGGACGGTGTTGTTGCGCTGGATGAAGCCGTTCCATTCGAAGTCTTGGGGGATGCGCTGCGATGTGCCGACCATGTCGCCGTATGCGGCTTTGGTGTGCTCGGCTTGCGTGTTGACGACTTGCAGGAACTGGCCCATGCCGGACTGGATCGTCTGGATGATGTGGGCTTCGAACTGCGCGAAAGAGTTCTGCACGCTGATCAAGTCCTGGCGGTTGTTGTTCTCCTCTTGGACTTGCTTGTGGAGGCGGTGGTTGACGCCGCGCTGGAGGATGTAGGGGTCGTCGGTGGCCTTCATGTTGCCGCTGTGCGAGTCGAAGACTGCCGTGTGCTGGCCGAGGAGCTCAATCTGCTTCTGGGTGTGCAGGCGAGCCTTGTCGACAGCCTTACTGCCCTTGCCAGCTCCCTTAGTGAGCTCCTTGCTCTTGTTCTTGATCTCGGTGTGGAGGCGGTCGAAGATGGGCAGGACGGCGCCCTTGAGCTGCTTTGCGGTCTCGTAGTGTTGGTTGGAGATGCCCTGCCATGGTTAGTCTCAGACTCGGCATCTGATGTGGGAGAAGTCGTACCTGGGTGTTTGATCTGATGTTCTCGAACATGCCCGCAATACCACCGAGCGACTGATCGAAGTGGTGGCCCTCCTTCAGGGGATCCTTGACCGTCTGTTCAACGTCAGTAGCTGTATCGCTATCGCATTGAGTCGACCAACCTTCAAGACGCGCTCATACTCCTTGCCGTGCGCGTGGTTCGTCTTCTCCGTGGCTGTGACATAATCCTCGAGGTAGGCGACGGCGTGCTTCCAAGCTTGCAATCGCTCCGCAAAGAGCTTCGTGACCTGGAACACGTTAGGAGCTTTCCCTCTCGTCGATCTCAGGACTACTCACCTCTGAAGTGTCCTCGCCTGGGATGGCATCGTCGTCGGCAGATCGGTTGGTGAGGCTGCGCGTGGGCATCTCACTCGTGGCAGAGGTGGGCGCAGACATATTGCAGGTGTGCCGTGATACTAAAGAAACAAGGTGCAGTCGTGGAACGTGTCTTTGCACGTGTAGGAGGTAACGTTGTTGTTGCTGTGAAGCTCGAAGACGCGGCTAGCGAGATTTGGTTGGTGAAGGCGGGGTTCGCGTTCTTCCGGAAATGAGCCCGTGTCGTATGCTGCACGAGGGACTTTTATAATAATAAAGATATCTGGTTCAGTAGGAATATTTTCCAGGGTAAAATCAGGGTCCAGGGAGGGGTTTAAGTTTGATTCAAGCTCCGTGGGCGCATCTGGATCGACACTCACACATGCCGGAGAAGCAGGGTGCCATGAGGGTTTTGGCTGGCCCTGTGACGTCAACGCTCGCAGCTTTAGTCTAGATCCACGCGGGATCTACGCCAGGAAATGGGTTTGCACTGCTGCTGCGCCACGATCCTAGGGGTGATCGCGGGACACACCCTGACCACATGGTTACATTCAGAGTCGTTGACGTATCGTGGCTTCATGCCATTGCGCCCGAGTGTGAGAGGGTTGTCAGGGTCTCCGCCCAACACATAGTACCCCCACATTAGCACCGAGAAGCCTCATCAACCCACTACTGACTAGCCTGACAGCTGAGTTCGAAGGCTTTGGACTTTCCAAGGTTATCAACAACCCCTGTCCGCCTGCTGCTCGGTACATGCGAAAAATATTTGTCATGCAGTCGGAGTACGGGACGTTGGGCAAAGTAGTTCGAGATGGGCATGGCGAGCAAAATCACAATGTAACGGAAACACGTCACATTTGAACTTTACAAAGCTTGCAACTACGTATACAGCCAACTCTACATCTCACATCGTCAGCGCCCCCTTATGCTACACACTAAGAGGTCACTGTAACTCCCGATCAATATTCCATAGCATCTTCAAACAGGCCCCGCAACTGCTCCCTCTCAGCATCAATGTTCTGCATCTCCAAGCTCGGCGCGAGCATCAGCACTCTTGCTTGAGGAATCGTGCCCTCAACAAGTTGATCGAGATGTTCCTTCCCGAACCCCAGCGCCTTCAAACCACGTGGCTGGTCACCAAGCTTAATCAAGAACTCCGCTAGTGCTTCACCTAGCACTTCTCCTGCACTCTCTGCCTTGACATTCGAAATATCGACACCGAAGGCCTCTGCCGCAGCCAGATGCCGCTCTGGATTCGATGCGCCGGTGAACCTAAACACTGCGGGCGCAGTTACCGCAACACTGACACCGTGAGGAATAATGGTGTGGTCGACATCGTAACCTGCGTGTTTGTAGCCAGGGTTCTGGCCTGAAATGGGATATGACATGCCGTGGCAGAGATGCACACCAGCGTTGCCAAAGCCCACACCAGCGAGTGTTGCAGCCAGCAACATCTGAGACTGTGCCTCGTGGTCATCGGGGTCTTTGACAGCACGCGGCAGGTACTTGACCGTATCTTTCAAGGCCTTGAGGGAGAAGATGTCCGAGATGGGGTTTGCACCTTGATACGCTGGGCGGTTGATGGGGTTGGTTGGACGAGGCGTACGCTCATAGTACGGTATCGCCGTCCATGACTCGAGGGAATGGCACAGTACGTCGAGACCTGAAGAGGCGTGGACTGCCGATGGCATGGTACGTGTGTTGAGCGGGTCCACTATACCCAGAGTGGGCTTCAAGTTGCGATGAGCGATACCGGTCTTTGCGCGCTTAGAGACCAAATCAAAGATTGCTGTTCCTGTTGTCTCAGATCCTGTTCCTGCTGTTGTTGGTACGGCGATGAGTGGGAACAACTTCGATGGAATAGGCATTCCCTTGCCCAGTGGGGCGTTGACGAAGTCCAGGAATTCTGCGTCTGGGAAGGTGGTGTATAGGTTCATCAGCTTGGCTGTGTCGATGACACTGCCACCACCAACTGCTAGATACGCGTCTGGTTTCCATGGCTTCGCGAAGTTGATTGCTTCCATTATGCTGTGGTCCTTTGGCTCCACTCTGACCTTGTCGTATATCTCGTACTTTACGCCTTCCCTTTCCAAGCCTTCGATGACTTGCTTCATTGCATCTAGTTTCCTCACGTTGGGGTCTGTGACGACCATGACGCGCTTGCTGCCCATGTTCTTGAAGTCCATGCCAACTTCCTTTGTACATCCAGGCCCGAATCTTATGCTCGACGCTGCCATCTCGAAGGCATATTCCTTTTGCTGAGAGTGGTCGAGAGGCGTTGCGAGATGTCGTCGTGCTTGCTGAACGGTGGACGGCGATTGGTGGTAGTTGGGATTCGAATGGCAGGGGCATGACGGAGGATGCGTATATTGTACAGTGCGCAAGAGGTTCATCGCGCGAGCCGCGCGCGAAGGCGCTATGCGAATTGCCGTCGAGATAACCATTGTGCGACGCGGTCGTTGTGTTGCTGATCGGACGTGTGGAGAAACGCGGGGATGCGCGTCAGTTTGGACTGGGCGGGGAAACTACAGTCTCAATCGATGTGAATCTTCTGTTGCTAGAATCGACCCAACAAGTATTTAACCATCAACGATTTCTCTTAAAGAAAAGAAGAAGTAGAGACTAGCATGCCGTTCCGTGATGCCAGACCTCCTGCATCGCAGCTCGACCTCGGATGACAGCTGAATTTAGCCGCATTCGGTATTCCGAGATGTGGGGTAACCAAATGCCGTCAGCGCAGGTTGGAGAAGGTTGGAGACGGAGCTCACGATTTCACGTTTGGCCTCAGGTCTTGCGCGTGTACGGCGCCGACTCCAACTCGCGTATACGTAGGTTTGGTAGGGACTAGGAACCTCGCCTCGTTGGTTGATGCAGAAAGCTCGATACCGACCTCCTTCTTCGAAAGTCAACCTCGCAGGACTACCACCAACACAACTCGATACGTTACCATCAACCACATATGCAGGAATGTTCGCACAAACATACAGCAATGCTGAATGGTTGGAAACACATTGCGATGATCGGCGAGGCCACCAACTTTCACACGTCTTCCTCTGCCGTGAAGAGCCACAAACGCCTCAAGGCGTCCACTGTGTCAACGAGACAGCGCCAAAACCGCGCGCTTTCGCAGTGTGTTGGATCATACATTTTCGCTCCGAGGCGGATCGCACAGTCTTTATCCAACCATCGTTTATCAAGCCAACGGGCCGGAAGCGCCATCTCTTCACCTGCTCGCTTAGCGATCCCAATACGGGACAACAATCTCATTTAGTTATCGTGACAAGACACATTGAGGCTCCACCAAGAAGACACAGTAAGTAGCAAGGATTTTTCGGCAGGGATCTCGGGACCGCGGCATAAAGTCGACTTGTCTACCTGGGCATGCAAGATTGCGGCATAGCTCCCACGACAAGCGTTCATATCCAACGGGACTTCCTTCACCTTCGCGATCACCACATGGCGCAGCCGTAATGGCCATGTTCATGCATCTGGTTTGCCATAACAGCCTGCCAACAATACCGAAGTCCATGGCTCCCTTCAATCCTCCAAGTTCAAGGTTGCGCCAGTAGGTTGAGCGGGCCGCTTGGTTGGCGTGTGACGGCTGGTAGTGCCCCTCCTTCACAGTACATAGGCGCCTTTCTAGCCGCCATGGGCTTATCACAACCCACCAATCTACGTTGCTGTTTGACATCGCGCGTCACACAGCGAAGTCCCGACCCAGGTTGTCACGGTCCCTATAGTCTAAGATCTCGTCGATGACTGGTTCCTCCGCGGCTGCGCAGCATGGGCCTTCCTGCACGTGGGCCAACTCGGTTGGCCGCTAAAGTTGTCGCACATCGCAGCTTGAAATCAGCCTCAGGGAGATCATAGTAAAACAGTCGCGCGGCTTATATCTACACCTACCGTTCTAGGAGCTTAGAGGATGTCAAAGCACCTAAGCGAGTCTTGCAAAGGGATGGCCTACGATGCGATGGCAGCCCACGAGGGTGAGGCACAGTTGCTGTAGCTGCCCTTCAACCACTTATACACAGGAACCTCAGCCTCGGTGGGCTGACGGGACTAGAGCGGCACGCTTCCTGCCGACGATTGGGTCATAGACGCTGGAACTGGGTACAGGGCTCGGTGTCTGCCCAAGGTCGGCCTGCTTATGGGCCTGTCCGACGGTATTGGTCGTTTGCCGCGCGGGGCGCTTCCACCGACCGTTCACGCCCATGTCACGCGTCCCGAACGCAATGCGATGCCTGTGATACAGCACAACGAGCGAGTCTAATTGGTTCGTATAGCGTTTTTGGCCCCAATGCCGCCCAATGATCATCGTTCCCCGAAGCGATGAAACGAAACGGGTGGAAGACCCCGTAGCTTACTTTGTTGTCAACCGTGCCGTATGTATTGACAGCACCGCCTGATAGCCATGCCAGACCCCGCAGGCCCCCTTACCGACAGTATGGGGAGCGCACTTATTAGCCGATGACCAAGACCTGATAATCAGAAAATGATATGACAGCCTGTGTCTCCTCGTCAACCTGGTCTTCAGCCTTCGTCGCAAAGCTCGAACCCCACCATGTCCCTACAGCTTCGCATAAGCAGCTCCCAGGAAAAGCGCCCTGCTTACAGAGGCAACTCGCGTCGCTTACTTCGCTTGAGCGACATTCCGGAATCACCTGCGACAATTGGAGCGACATGCGAAGCAGTTGAATCAGACGGCCGTGCATGCCGTAATGCGCTTCCCTCTGGAACGAGCGACCCGTGGTGCGACAGACACCTCGAAGAATGGCAGGACCTGAACGCAAAATGGAGCAAGACGCAGAAAGAAGCGGAAAGGATTATTGTGCTCAGTCTTGACGTTGCGAAACAAAAGGTTATGAAGTTGCGCCAATCCGTGGAGCTTAGGCGCCAGATTCGGGATCGGTTCTACCCTGGTGGCGGGGATATCACAGACTACATCAAATGGCTTGCAAAGCTAGAAGCCGATGTTCGAGGGCTTGCAGACTCGTTGCTAAGTATGTTTTATGAAATAAGATTTTGACCTGGCCTAATGTCAAGTACAGTGCAAAACTTGCAGCGCGGCCCGACCCCAGAAACCCCGGGAGTACATACTGGCACCCCTCACCCCGATAGGGTCAGTTTAGGAGAAACGATCACCATTCTTCGGTCACCGTTAGATCCCCGGATACCGATCGACTCTCTCCAAGGGATGCCTGATGATGGCACCATTCTCGTCCTCAAACATTTCTACCAGGATTTGTGCGAGGCCAGTGTTCGACGACTGTACAGTATAGTACCAGATCTGGATGACTCTCGCAAGCCTGCCAACTCGCCCGAACAGAAGAAGGATCTACCTCCTCCTGATAATGGCACGGACATCATTCGCGCGTGGTTTCGCATCATGGTACTAAACGATAGCGAGGCTTCCACTCTCGAGCACGCGACCAGATCTAAGAGTATTGACGACTTCTTGATGGGATGCTCAGCCAGTCAACTAGAGGAGTACTGTGACTACTTTGAGAAGGCATGGCGTCCGAATGCCGTGCAGTACCTTCGCGTAGCAATTTGCGCCCAGACTCTTGCTGGTGGAGACATCAAAACTATACAGCTGCTCGGCGGTACTATTCCAAGTACGACCGAAGGACTAAGAATGACCAAGCCATGCTGGGACATACTGTAAGTCAACACGCATCACGAAGAGGTGGTTGCTAACACTGCATAGCTATCGTTGGTTCCCTACACTGCTCACACCCTGGTCACTCGCCAGTATCTGTTCCAACTTCGAAGACTACACAACCATCTGCAAACTGTTAATGCTGAGGTTGTACAACGACCACTGGTACGACCCAGGTAGTATACTGAGCGAATGCTCAACCGGTGTCTATATGGGCTTCATACCAACTAGCAAGGGAGACTTCACCGCCAGTGCAGGTCTCCGACAAGAAGGTCAACTGTGGGTGCAACGACAGTCACGTAACTATCTGTGTGGCCAGATGGCTATCGGCGACCCTCTGACACAAGCATTCCTCGACGAACTTCGAAAGCGTACTTCGTCAATCTACTTGGTCGTTTACGAAGGCACACACGCGGACGCTACTGTACACCCAACTGAACCCGATCTATTCATCAGTCGTCATCGCTCAGCATTGACGCTTGACGAGCTGGAAAGCGTCGACTACAGTACTACATTGACACTGGAAGAGATCAAGAACAACCTTCGAATGAGAAAGACGACCATGTACGATCCGATAGTGGTCGACTCCTGGCAGTTCATCATCATCGATCGCGAAGTGGGACTGCCCTTCCGATTGATCGACATGGTGCAAGACACGCTCATGATGCTCATTGGCGACCCTTCACCCCGACAAATGGCAAAGCGCGTCATCCGCGAAATCATACCACCTTCCGTTCAGGAGATCTTCTTAGAAGAAATTGCCATCGACTGCACAGCAGAGTTGCGATACCCACCGCCAGGCGAAGTTCAACACGAAGGCAATAGGTGGCGATGCTACGATCCAGATGTTAAAGTGCTTGCCGCAAAGCAAAAGAGGATGACCCAACAACAAGTCTCACGGGACGACAATCGCTTCATCAGGCGCGTCATCGAGGACATGGAACGCTACGGCATCGTCACTCTCTGCTCAGAATTCGAAGAGCCACAGACCCGGCCGATCATCGTTCAAGCTTCTGACGGTGCACCCGATCTCTACTTCCCTTACGAAAGCGGTACCACAGTCTCCGAGAGCGGACGCTCCCTATCGCTCCCACTACCACCACCGACCTGCCTCCGAGACTTCGCAGAGAAATACAAGGCAAAACACCCGAACGCCATCATGGCAAAAGGCTCAATACAAACCCATTACTGTGCCTGGCCCATGCCCGCCATCAAGAGTCTCGGCAAAAGCGGCCTCAACTTTGCCACATGGGAAGGCCATGTCTATCGCTGGAACGCCATGCGTAAGTCTCTCCGTCTTCTATAAAACTATCATTCCCGACTAACATCTATCCAGCATTCGACCGCCCCTCCTCCGCAAACGCATGGCAGTACTACATCCAACACTTCCTCAATTCCAAATACCCTTTCGTCATGTTCTACCTCACCACTTTCGTAATCTGCGCCACGGACCAAGAAGACGGCGATCGCAAGGCCGCTACCATACTCGAAGAGATGGAAGATAGGGGTTGGCGTGTCACGCTGCCCAGGACGTATGAGTGGAGCAGCGATATTGAGACGCTGAAGTTGGAGAAGCTGTTCAATGGTGTTACGCCCGCGTAGAATTCTAGACGTAGATGGACATAGGTGTATGGATGCATTTAGGCAAGCGTGCGGGGCATGCAGGCATGGTTGGAAAGAGATTTGCGGGTTCTTCAGGGTATGACTTGATACGTAGGCATGAAATGGGTTTGGGCAGCATATTAGGGATATTGCTGGGCATAGCGGGTTGTCGTTTTGTTCGCATGCGTTATATAGTTTTGGAGCGTTTAGCTGTGCTTCATACCCCTTCTTTCAATGACATGGCGGTCTTTCTGCTTTATACACGAAAGATGGGGTTTTTCGCGATCCATTCTTGTGGTTGTCCACCATTGTTTCCTACATCAACCAAGCATTCATGACTCGTATGGTATTTGGGAGGTGTACTTGGCTCCCCGCCCTCTCGGACGTTGCGGTACCATGGGATGGAGGTGATGAGATAAAAACAAGGGTACAACACGACCCTGTGACTGGTAATTTCGGAACCCCAACTCGACTGTGCGGACAAACTTGGCTGCACTGTTCTTGGCATGGGTTTCGATATTTAAACTCTGATTATCTTCCACTTCTGCTACTGCACTCTTTCATCGAAACCTCGCGCTATCAACAGAGTCTAGGTCCAATAATGGAAGACCTTCATACACCCGACTCCACGGACGTGGGCATTCCGACACGGCGGTAAGTTGCCATCGTTTTTATCTAGGTTTTAATGGCTAACGAGCGAGAAGGTACTATATAAGTCCTCCGCTGAATGCTGGTTCTGATTACTCAGACGATGAAGCAGATGAACGTAGAGCAATTTACATTTGTCTCAGGGACGATAGAGATATATACGATGGGCTTCTAGAGGAAGCTATGGAGATCCAGGAGGAGGAACGTGCTGAAGCTGCTGCGCCTCCGTGTTGCTCATACCTCACTGAGTACGCAGAACGCTATCAACATGTATAAGACGACTGCTGACGTCGCGTAGCGCGACGACACGACTAGGAGCCTCTCTGATTGCTACTCATTCAGCCACTTACCACAGTCCAACAGGACGTGCAACAAGAGCAGAGATTAAGGGTTTCCATGCAGCTAAATGCAACCGGATAACATACGTCCATCGTCGTTCAATCCTCCAGCGCATGCATGATCGTCGCAGCGGCCTACCCAGGGAACTTCGCGACATGATATACGGCTACGTCTTCGAAAATTCATGCATCCAGCTTGATGCGAAGCATTTGGAGCACGCATGTCCCACTACTCATTTCCAAAACTCTTCCAGGCAACTGATAGACTTCAAATTCTTCGCTGCCGATACTGTTATCAAGAACGAGCTAGCTGAAGCATGGTACAAAGAGACGACCTTCTGGACCACAGATCCCAGCACGATCAGTTCTTGCCTCTCTCGGTTCAGATGGAGTGCTGTCTTACAGGCTAACCCATTCGGCCTGATCCGAAACGTCGAAATCTGGGTACCTGTTGATGTCAATCAAGAAAACGTCGAAGAGCCCTTCGATTTGGCAAAAGCTGATCCTCTGTTCCAGCTTCATGAGACTACAACCATTAGGTTCGCTCTAGGTGGTCCCGATCGCATGGACTTTGATTGGCCAGGCGTGCCTTACGGCACCGCGGTGGATTATGCGCGGGACATAGAGTACTTGTTCCCACTCTTCGCCAATCTAAGAGATGCGGGATACAAGGTCATAGTGGGACCAGACTGGAATAGGAGGGTCGTGTTTGAGCCGGATGCCACTCAGGAAACAATGATCGAGATGATTTGTGAGTCTCTTGATAAGCAGAAGTCTCTTGGGTATTGCTCGATGTGGTTACAGTATCGCACGCATGGCGTTTGAATAGTTGTGTGTACTGTATAGCTCATGAGAGTCAGCCCACAGGGTCGGGCAATTGTTGCGAAGAGCGCTTTCCCAAAGAGGTGGTCTAGATGTTTGCTCGGGTGGGTAGAGAAGTCTGGGCAGGTTCTGGGATTGCTTTTCGAGATTATTCATGTACGCAATGATTGTTCTTCTATACTATGCTAATATGTTATCTCTCATAGATGGCTGTGTTCTAAGGGCCTTGCAGCTTCAGGTACCTACGTACCTAAATATGTACTCTTATCCGCACACGCCACCGAAAAGCTTTGCTGGCATGAATGTAGTGAGGCTAATCGAACTTCGTCGCGCTCGGCCTATAAGTTTCACTCAAAGTATATGAATTTCGCAATCTAACGGCGCAGCTCGACGCCGTCTGCATTTAGAATGATGGACCTGTGTTGACATGGCTGCTTCCCGACAGAGATTCAAGTGTCGAGGTTCGCGCTAGCTCTGACAAAGGTTAGCGGGCAGGTTTTGCCGAGGCCTGATCGCGCTGGGGTTTCACTCTCGAAACGCGTCACGTCTTCACTTACGTGCATCCTCCCGCCGTTCCCCGCGCACTCGTAATCCGATATCCTTGCAACATCTGTCGCAAGCAAGCAATGTCGCAGAAACGTATCTTGGGCACTCTAGTGGCTCCCAACATGAGCAGCATGAGCCCCACGAAGACCATTCCGGCTGCGTGGTTTGAGCGTCGCGGCACCCATGATTACCTAGAGAGTATTCGCCAGCCAAGCTGATATTCCATCCCCAACGCGTAGCTATGTTTGGACGGAGGCTGAAGCCTCATACCCAGTATGTTACAGCGCCCATGTAGTAACCCCCAAAGGTAGTTCCGACGCGTCTGGGTGCGGCTTGTTTTGCGCAATCGTTTCATCTCCGGCTTCACGATCAGGTTGCGTTTCAAGCTTCTACCCAAAAGCTCAAGACATCCTTATACAAAACGAAACTGCAACCCATACTGTTCTTTTGCTCTCGTATCCTCATCTGAATACCGAAACCACTTACAAACCACAGCCTATCATCATGAAGTCAGCTATTAGCCTGAGCTTGCTGGGAAGCGCGCTCGCACTATCGAACGAGAAACTCGGCTTTGTTGCGCAACAGCCTCTCATACAAGACGCATGCCCATCAAATCACCTGCTCGACAACGGCAAATGCCTACCGTTAGCATACGGCAACTCGCCAGCATCAGTAGCATTCCAGTCCAACACCACCGACCCCTCGCATCACACAAACTCCCTAGAAGACGCCCGCACGTTAGCTTCCCAAACAGAAAACTTCCCCTGGACATTCTGGCCAGAATGTTTCACCAACGAAAAAGTCGCAGAGCCCTACTGCGTCTTCAGCAAACAAGACTTCGCATCGGGGAGAGGCATCTTCATCGTCACCGCACGTACCTTCGCCTACGCCATGCTGCAACACGACGCATTCAAGCGCCCAGAAACGCTCGAGCGCATCAACCGTTACGAGAACCCACCATTCTACCAGCATGAATTTCCTGGAAAAGGAAGAGGCCTGGTCGCCAACAAGACCCTTCAGCGAGGCGACGAGATTTTCGCTTCTACGCCTATCCTCATCACAGACCCCGATCTATACGACCTACCCGAATCCGAGCGCCTTGCGCTGCTGCATCGCGGTATTGACACGCTTCCAAAGTCAACACAGTCTTTGTTCTGGGAGCTCATGGGCCACACGCCCGACGCCGACGCGATAGATGATCGCATCACGACTAATAACTTCGAAGTCGCCATCGATGGCATTGCGCAATCCGCGCTTTTCCCTGAAATCGCCATGCTGAACCACGACTGCCGACCAAATGCCGCGTATTTCTTCGATGAAAAGACGCTGACGCACTACGTCCACGCCATCCGACCCATCTACCCCGGCGAGGAAATCACAATAACATACATCAACAACGAGCTACCGCGCGCACGGCGCATGCGCGGGCTGGAAAAGAACTGGGGCTTCAAGTGTTCTTGCTCCACATGCACTGCCCATGCTTCTTTGGTGACAGAATCGGATTCGAGGCTGGAACAGATTGCGGCTATCCAGCAGGACGTTCTCAGTGACTGGACGGAATCTTCTGCCGCCACACCAGCAACGGCAGAGCTTCTCATCAGCTTGTACCAGCAAGAGCGTCTCGATGCTAGTCTCGCAACGGCGTATCAGCATGCCGCGGAGACATGTAGTAGTTTTGGGATGAAGTGGGAGGCGGTGCGGTATGCACGGTTGAGTGTAGAGATGAGCATGCTAGACAAAGGCTGGAACGACAAGGATACCGCGGTGATGCAGAAAATGGTTGCCGACCCGGCAATGACATGGAGTTGGAAGAAGAGGGTCGCAGCAAAGAGCGGATGTAGCTGTGGAAATTCTCATTGAAGTATAGTAGGAAGAAAAATAGTTGCATGATAAGATACAGTCTAATTAAAAATAGATGAAGACATGTACAGTATTCAATGTTCTACAGAGAAGAGGAAAAGATGCAAAGTGCGAAAAGACTAATTCTGCTCGATCAGCGCACCACGAACGCGGGTATTGTACACGTTATTGCACTTGGTGCTCGCGTCTGCCGCGGAGATCTCGCCCTTCTCTCCAGCGCAGTTACCGCTCGACTTCCTCTTACCCGCGTCGCAGAGCGCAACACCAGCAGCAGGAACGGAGCCCTTGAGGAGATTTGGCGACTCGATGATCGTAGCAGCCATACCGCCAACGAGATGGAAATCGATGTGGCAATGGAAGAACCACACACCGGGGTTATCAGCCTTGAAGCGGATGACTGCGTAGCCGAAAGCTGGTACGACAAAACCATCGCGCTTGAGGGGCACGCGGGGCAGCGAGCTCTCATCGCCGTTCCAGACTCCGAGACCCGTGGCGACGACTTGGAAGACGTGGCCGTGGAGATGCATGGGGTGGGGGTACATATGCGGGTTGTGCATGACGATCTGGACGATTTCGCCGGACTTGATGACCCAGGGGTTGATGCCGGGGCCGTAGGTGGCGGGATCCATGCTGCCGGTTGTCAAAGCGGTGTAAAGAGTAGGCACTTGAGGTGGAACCCATGGCTGGGCGTTGAGAGGAGTACGGGTACCGACGCCCTCGAAGTAGGTCTGGTTGGTGGTGAACTCGATGTGGTTGTCGACGGGGCCCATGAGTCTCTGGCCATCAAGCGGCTTCATGGTGAAGTCGTTGAGGATGGTTTGTGGGGGCGGCGTCCATTGGGGCTCGAGAAAGATGCCGTCGATTTCATCGGAGATGCTGTCGATGATGTCGTCGATCTCGCCGAAGATGTCGTCGTAAACTACTTCTCCAATTACCGTTCGTTCCTCTGCTGAGGGGGCGCCGTTGGTCAACATGTCTGTCATCATCTGCGCAATCCAGTTGGAGGATCCTTTGGGGTCTTTCTTTCCTTGCACAATTACACCGTAGCTCTGGCCGGCGCAAATGATGATGGTCTCGGCCTCCTGGGGCTGCGTTTGGACACCGTCAATCTCAACTACGCTCAGCGTGTAGTTTGCGATGTGGAAGCGAGCGCATGCGACAGCGGCGGTGTTGACAATACGAAGAAGGTACCTCTTGTTCTTAGCGATCTTGAGGTCAAAAGGCTTGGCCTGATCGTTGAAGAGGAAAGAGTCGGGCGAGTCGAAGTTGGCGTTGGTGTTGTCAGGGCTCATGTAAGCCTCGATCATCTCGGGCATGGGGCGGTGGTACCTATTCATTGTGAGTTTGCGCGTGTGGAAAAGGCTGAGTTCACTTACCAGTCCGACATTGAAAGGTACACCTGCTTATCGATGTTCAAGCTCGCCTCCCAAGCTCTGTCGTGCACAATCATCTTGCCACGCAGACCATCGGGATATTGACCTTTCTCGTGCGCATGGTACCAATGCGTGCCAGCAGGGTTCGCGATAAAGGTGTAGGTGAAAGAGCTTCCAGGCTGAATGGGGCACTGAGTAACTCCACTGGGGCCGTCGTAGTTTTGCGTTCCCTTTTGCCATATGCCGTGGAAATGGAGAGCGGTGGTTTGATCCGGAAGGCTGTTGTGAACCGTCACCTGAACAGTATCACCTTCATCGCATTCTATGGTAGGAATCGGCCATTCTCCATTGATGCCAATAACCTGTCTCTCGAAGCCATCAGGTGCAGCCTACAGTGCGTTAGCGTTGTCATTTGGTGTCAACAGGTAGGGTAGAGTACTCACAGTCACGTAGCCAACCTCGAAGTCATAAGTGACAGTCTTTGCGCAAGCTACTCCAGCGTACACCGCCAACAAGAGTGCCTGAGATAGACCCAACATGTTGCTCAACAAGTAACGAATGAAATATAAAGAGTGAATATCTGGCTGAAGAAGCAGCGCTCTCGAGAGTTTAAGTATGAATGTATGCTTTTCATGGAAATGACTGACGTTGTTGGCCCGTTCGACTATGCTCTAATCGCTCCGATCAGATATGAACGCGTATTCAATATTTCGAAGCTCTCAACCCTTGCACGATGGGCCAAGATCAACGGCTTTGAACAGACCGCCCTTCCAGAAGGGGTAGAATACGTCTGCGTGCCAGCACCCGATACGCGCAAAAGAACCATGTTGCACAGATGCAACAAGGGTCCGACCGTCTCCATGCGAGTAGCGGGCTGCAACGCGGGAATGGTTTGATCGTTTTGATCATTGTGGAGGTATAAAGCTTGACGATACCGAGGCCAGCTATTGGCTCACATGGGGTGTTCGCACGATCAAGAAAACCCACATGCACATGCAAGGAGCGACAGATGCCAATTGGAACCCCGTCCGAAACGCTGTCTCGCGTGCTGGGCTGGAAAAGAATGGAAGACACAAGTGGCGTGCATCTCAATGCTTCTATGATGGCTTGCCTAGACTAGGAACAGGTTAGCGTGGTGCGGTTGAGGCAAAAACGATGGTGATCACTCGGAAACTTTGGTATACCATGTACCGACAGTCGGACATGTGTGGGAGAGCCGATGTGGTACAGCATGTCCCATGCAGACGCCACGCGAAGGTAAAATTGCAGTGTTTAGTATGCGACGTGTGCTCTTGTTCGCTCTAGCAAGACAATATCTTTTTCACAGTCTGCTATTATGTGCGTAAGTGTGATCGAGACTGACGAATGCTCGGGCTGCTCGGTGTTGACATTGGAGATTCTGACAGGCACCAGGTGCCATTGTAAAGAGTGCATGCTGCGACGTCCAGCTTGTGCCGCTCATCCCGTGGTCGTGGTACCAGACGTCTTATATCCGGAACTAAAGCTGTGCAATCCTGCCAGCAATTGCTGCACTCCATGTACTGCCGTTAGAGCCTTGAAAACAACAGTAGGTGGAAAGCCAGGCATGCAGATTCATCTTGCGCATTCTCTAGCGTATGCCAATCTTGCGCCTGCAATTTATTAATTGGAGGGTAGTTGTTAAACAGTAATCCCCTTCAGGGGTCGCATCCCTTTCACCTTTTACCTTCCATTGATGCGACTGTTACTCGCATGCAGCGGAGGCAAGCATCGTGACATGTGACGTGATCGCGCGATGAACCGCCCATCCCGAAGTCGTCTCCAAATAGCTTGACCTTGTGCGGATGGAATTGATGATGCAGGCAGCACGTTGACTTCGACTCGCCGGAGGACGCTGTTCGCGCAGCATCGACGCTGAATCAGGACCGGCACTTTTCCGTGGCTTCTTTGTTGAGATGCTGGGACCTTCGATCCATTCGTGCGCGTAAGTGTCAATCGCGATCTTTCGGTGTCGCGCGACGGTGAGCGAGCGCTGCAAAAAAGAGCTGGGATGCGAGACCTATGTACGCACGGCCGCTCCAGATTGTCGGAGATGCGGATGCCGAAGCGCCGGGCGGCTTCTCGTGTTCCATCGCTGAGGCCGCGTCCACGGTCCATCGCAACACCCTCATCGAGCGCATCACGATTCGTCCGATACATTGTCCAGAGCTGGCTGTTCAATTTCAGTTTCGCGTGCGCCATGGTTTCTGAATTGCCCTTTACTTCCCTCGTGGTAGCTGACGGTGACGGCAAGCACGGCGCTGCTCCAGCATGAATTCCCACGCTTGTCCCTTCTGGATGCTACTGTGCATAAAAGGGTAGAGACGATGGGGCTCACAGTTCATCGCGCGTAAGAGGACGACTACTCAAGCGCATGTATCATGGCTGTGCAAAGCTTGTTGGTTGTGAACGAGCAAACGAGGAGGAACCGTCCATCGACCGAAGACCGAGTAACCGGAACGATGAGGTGCCAAGCCCTATAAAACACAAGGAACCAACTGGATACCGCTAAAAAATAATCCTTATCGATTCATAATTCGTCGGACTCCTTGGAGGCTTGACAACTCACCGTGTCTCTGCGGTGCGGTGGCCTAAAGTTCCTCCGCAGATTGCGTCAAAACGTCAGCATGGCGCTGGCGGTATGCCTCTGAGGTCCACAAAGCTGGGCAGAACAACAGTCGAATATACACCACTACTACTGCAGTCTCTGTCTTTCGCGCTGTAGCGACTGGCGCATTACTTGCTGTATGCTTGGCATACTCGGTGTTGTCTTTCGCAGCTATCGTGTCGCGCGAGCCCGTGTCCAAGATACTCGATTGGTCCACACCATCACATCACCTACGTAGATGATGTGGAGATGCGGATGAAGATGCGTATATACGCAAACACGTCCGGTGAAATAAGTTCATCACCAACATCTGCTCAGCCCACAGTACATGACGCACCCAATCATACCCACTTTCGGAAGTCTTGGCTACCGAAGCGATGCCACTAAACCTATCCTGGGGCAATCCGCGAAACAATGATGACTTAGAACGTGGCTTGCAAGAGAAGGCATCCTGCATGTGCTTGTCAGATTTCGCATCCTTGGCTATTCTAGGACTAGCAAACGGGTCGTTGAGATACGCGTAGCCCGCACTGCCTCAGGCTGGGGCTATACTTGCGCCATGTATGGATTCGGTGCATGGTGCGAAACACCATCTCACCTGTATCTCCGACTGTTGGCTATAAGGTAAGGGATCACCCGTCGTTTAACAGGTCATCATCACAAACCACCGCATCTACCTCCATCTTCTCCAGAGATCACTTATCTCGATCGCTTTCGGAGTATTCCACCCCTATCGCAACGACCCTCCAGCTTCCAAGAACCCTTGACGATGCCCGAACAAGTAGCTGTCCCTCAGTGGTGCGTCGAAGTTGGCCCTGAATGTCCCGTAGAGGGTACACTATACGGCTACTACCCCAGTATCGAAGCCAATGCTTTCTTCGCGGCGTTCTTCGGCCTCTGCCTGGTCATCAACCTGGGGCTGGGTATTCGATACAAGACGTGGACCTACATGGTAAGTTATTCCTCGACTCGGCAGGACGCATCTAACACCCGATAGATTGCTCTCTGTCTAGGCTGCTTGGGCGAGCTTGTCGGATACATCGGACGCATCCTCTTGTACAACAACCCTTACGACGAGACCGGCTTCCAGATGCAGATCTGCTGCTTGATTATCTCCCCCGCCTTCGTTTCGGCTGGAATATACGTCACGCTCAAGCACATCGTCATTAACTTCGGACAATCGTGGTCACGCTTGTCGCCAGTGTGGTACACGCGCATCTTCATTACCGGCGACATCTTCTCGCTCGTTCTCCAGGGTGCCGGTGGTGGCATTGCTGCTACAGCAGATAGCGGCTCGGATTTGCAGGATCTCGGAACAAATCTCATGGTGGCCGGTGTCGTCCTCCAGGTCGTTGTTCTGTCCATCTTCGGCGCCCTTCTCGTCGAGTACACCATCCGCACCTACCACCGCCGCGATCAACTCTCTTCTGGAGCAATGACGCTCTTCCGCAAGACATCGTTCCGATGCTTCATCTTCGCCATCATAGTCGGCTTCTTGGGTATCTACATTCGATGCATCTACCGTATTCCGGAACTCACCGATGGCTGGGGCAGCGAGCTCATGCGCGATGAGACGGACTTTATCATCTTGGAAGGTGCCATGATCGTCATGAGTGTGTTGGTGCTTACCGTATTCCATCCTGGGTACTGCTTCCCAGCGCTTGGTAACACGATTGGCAAGAACAGGGCGAGTCGGGGCAAGAGTATGGACACCACATCATCAGATAACGATATGGTATTGGGTCAGGTTTAGAAACCCTGAGTGTCTGGATTACGGGTTTGCCTTCAATGTGCCATGGCATAGCGCTTTCTTTTGTCAGTTGAGGACCTTAGACACGGAGACATAGAGTGACGGATATACCGGGGGATTTTATATGTCGAGCAAGGAGTCCAGGAGCTTCTGAGGCGTACTCGCCCGTTGCTAGTATCGCAATTCATCTTACATATCACCTCGTCGTGTATCCACATTTTTGAACACTTATTCTCGCGTACGAAGTTCGTTACGAAGTTCACTGCCTAGACCCCGCAGATGGACCCTGCCCATCCTGACCAGGAAGCATGCTCCCTAGTTGATGTTGAGGCACAGCTAAATAGTACCTAGACTTCATATGCAGCTGTCGCTGGCGACAGATTGGCGGGCGGCGCCGGAGGCCGAGATTTCGGCGGAGGGCGAACCGAGGTGGATCCAAGATGAGGCTATCTTGGTGTGGGTATGCGATTTGCGAATTCCATGGCCCTAGGAGGTCTGGCTCGTACCCTTTTCGTGAAGGTGTTTCGGCATGTGCACTCCGTTGGCGAATCGGCAAGACTGGCAGTACAGATCGTGGCTCGCATTCTCACACTTTTCCGTTTTTGAAGCCGTGGCTGGGGCAACTCGTTACGAGAATCACGTGTTGAAGTTTTCGGATTTTGCTCTCATCAGATATGATTCTCCAATGCAACGGCAGTTGAAAGAGGTAAAGTTTGTCGACATATAGTTAGCAAAGCCGTGCACATACCATATCAGTCGTTCTATATTCCGAGTGCTGACTGCGGACTCGAAAAAATGAGGCGGTTCGGCCTGAAACTCCGGACCTTACATAGCAAGCAAAAGAGGACGCACGAATGTCGCAGTGCTACAGGCACCCGTTCCCGTTGATGGTGTTGCGATCTTCGTGCAATACCACGACAACCAACGCATGTCGATTCCACCCAACTTGCCGATGCATGTAGCCAGTAGCATCCGTCGGACATTTTTTGCAACGCGATGTGGTCTAGGCTCCGGATTTGCCATCGTGGCACCTCAAAGCAATCCTGGAGTTCAGTCTGCCCAGTGACGTCAATCACGCATGTTGTATTTGAACCTCGTCCGCCAGCTCTTCCGAGGCGCATTGCGATTTTGCCTTTCTTCTCAATGTACGGTCGGCGACATGGAGAGCCCACCAGGCAGGACCGGTGGCGACGCTGCTCTACCGACCTGACTGCCGCGCCCGTTGGCGTATATGCATGGTATGCCTACTAAGGTCAAGAGAAGGTTGTTCGGGAGACGCTGTGGATGGCACGACGTCACACTTCGATGCGAGATATTTCTCGGCTGCAATGGACCAGCCTAGCAGTCAGCACGACACGCACCGCCACCTCCACTCCACCACACCTGTTACTACACGCCGTCCAATCATGACCAGTCTTCACCCACACCTCAGACGGTCGTTTGAGGCTCTCGAAGGGTTAGGGAGCCTGGAACCCCGTTGAATGCTAGCGAGCAAATACATCTGGACCCGAACCGCCGCACGTGTGCCGCCGAAGCTAGCCAATCTATCCGTCTGGAACGTAGCCTCGGTTTCCACCCTCATGCACTTTTCTCCTTCGCCTCTTTTTCATAGTAACAGATTCCGATGCCTTATTCTGGACCGATCTCTACAGCACGTGAGATGGTGCGCCATAGCGTCTCATTGGTCAGGAGAGCATTCCCGGACGAAGCTTGCTGTCGGCCTTTTGTACCGAGCTTTCGATCAAATTCGATCTTGGTCGCAAATGCGATCTGTTCTAATATTCCAAGGCGAGGAACCCGTGGCGTCCCCGACCGGTTTATCTGTGCAACAGGAAGTGGCGAACCGCTGCAGATGTGTACAGGTTGGCGAAGCGCAACTCCAGAGCGCGAGGCGAGCCCAACAACACGGCCTGCTGAACACGCTCACGCATCCGACGTTGCCTAGGCTCCACCGGCTCCACAAGCGACTTTGGCATTTCTGAGCACCGGGGATCTCGCCCACTACATCGACATTCACGGTATGGATCACTCGGAGCGATGGCAAAGCATTGCACCAGCCTCAGATGAGCCGGGGCAGCGACGCGCAGCCTCAGACCGGCGGAAGAAGCGACAGGCTGTTGCCGTGGCGTGCGTGCAGTGCCGAAATGGGAAGGCCAAGGTACGTAGGACCGAGTTACACGCAATAGCAATGCCCTGGACCATCCCAAGGTATTTCGCTCAGCTATCAGGCACTATGCCATGCTACAGCCCTGCGAGGCACTGAAGGATACTTCCAAGTACTCAAGGCCCATGCATCCCTGATTTGCGCTCTTCTATAGGTACTCACATCATGTGACACTACCTGTACGTAGGCCTTTTGCAGCTTTCATTGGCCCCGCGGACTGTGCTGATTGCTTATTCGCAGTGTGACGGCACCAGACCCCGATGCAATCGATGCAAGGAGAACGACCTATCATGTCAATACGACGTCGCCGAAGGTGTCTCGCGAGCCGAGCGGATGAAGATTATGAAGAGAGACAGCATGACTGGCGAGCTGGATGACCTGAAGCGCATTGTTACCTCGCTACGCTCCGGGACCGACGACCAGGCCGCCGCTGTCCTCGCTCGATTAAGGCTCGGTGAAGCACCTGAAGAGGTCGCAAAGACCCTCCCAATGACAGTATCCCCGGCGGTATCCGGCCAACCCCCCAGGTATGCATCACTCGACAGCTTCCTCTGGCTACAACAAGTTTATAACTCTGGTTCAGCTTACTGGCTCAGGAGTCCACGGACACCTCTGGAAGCGGTATGAGCCACGAATCGGCATTTGACACGAGTAAAAGCGCCTCACAGTTTCGAAAAGGCTCCAATATCTCCATGGCATCACCCACCAGCCAGAACAGAGGCTGGTCACCTTCAGCACCTTCATCAACGTTTGCGTCGGGTAAGGGAAAACAAGCAGCAACGGCAGATGGAGCGAACGAGCATCCCTTCCTAGTTCCGCTGTTTGATCGAGAGGACTATCTCCTAACAAGGGACGAGGCTGGGGAAGAGAGTGAAGAGGAAGATAGGCTTCAGGAAAGCCAGATTGACCCACGACTTTTGCAGCAAGGAACGAGCTTCGACGGAGTCGGGAACGCCGCACCATCATCGAAACCATCTCGGAGCCAACGGCCCTCACCACACAGACAAAACACGATACGCTCGGCATACCCTACGCATCTCACTGGTCGACAACCCATCGTGAACACCATCAGGATACACCCAAATCTCAACCTCCGCAACCTCTTCGGCAACATGCCATTCTCCAGTAGCATCCGAAGTAACCACTATCCGGGCGACATTCAAGAGACGCAAATCACCAACCTGTTCCTACCCACATGGTCCATGCTACCCATCAACACAATACCTGACCCCGGGTCATTAAAACGCGCATTCCCTGGTATCTACGAACAAGCAACAACACTCATGAACATGGGCATACCCGCCGACCAAATCATCGAAACCCACCCCAACATCGCCGCACTCTGGGACGAAGACGTATATAACAACTCCGGCATACTCACCAAATGGGCAGTCGGCATGGTGCACGGCGTATACATGAAGGGTACATCTCACCAGGCGCGGGGGGGGGGGGGGGGGGGGGGGGGGGGGGGGGGGGGGGGGGGGGGGGGGGGGGGGGGGGGGGGGG